>NW_003314276.1:53802-145021 GCF_000143415.4 Selaginella moellendorffii
CCCAGGGGGGGGGGGATGCAGGGGGTTCCAAAAGTATAGTAGGGATAGTGAGGTCCAGGAACTAGTTTTGAAGGGACTCTCCAGTTGGGCTTCCAAACCGACTTGAGGTTGAGACTGGGACCGAGGGGCCTTGGGTGAGAGTGAGCATGGACTTGGCTGGTGCCGGAGGGGCCATCCAAGGAAGTGCTCAAGAGCAGCTCCCACTCCCGAAAGGGAAACCGACTGCGGTGCTCCCGGCTCAGGTGGAGTGGTGCCCCACTTGAGTACCTCGTGGCTCATTGGTCCTCGCCCTTCTGGGGGCTTGGGCCTTCCCTTCGGGATGGAAGAGGGGGGGTAGAGGTACCCATACCGGGCCGTTAGGCCATGGTGTTTCGCCCTGACGTCCCGAAGCAAGTGCTGCACCCAAGACTTGGGATTTAGAGGGTCCCATGATCAAGTCTTGTGGTACCAAGGGGTGTTAGGAATCTGGAGGCTTGGTGTGCTTGGCTGTTTGTGCCTGCGGGGAGTGTAGCCTAACCTTAAGTCCAGTCTAACCCGGGGAGGGGGATTGGGAGAGATTTGGGAATCCGTAGATGGATGGCTAACACTCCGTTGCTCGTGCAGTAAGTAGCTGAAACCAAGTAGGACCAAGTAGGAGCTGGTACCATAGGCGGGAACCTTGGCGAGGGAACTTAGCACAAGCCAAGGCAGAGTTGGTTGGATAGACGAGGTAAGCTAGCAAATTGGAAAGGAAAAATTTGTGGTTTACACCTGTCTATTGTTCCTAGATAATGATGGGCATCACCATGTCGCAAATGTGACTTTGGGTATCGAAAGATACTTGTCGGCCAGTACTTACCGACCCTCTCTCCTTACTGCCATGACAGCAGGATGTCCGTACTGCTGGTTCCCTTTATTGGCCCCTCTTGTCCAAGTGTTAGTAAATTGGACTTAGCATCTGTATTTGGCCAGATGAGCATAAGGACGGAATTCCTAAGTGTCTATTTGGCCAAGCATACTTAGCCCGGCTTTTTAGTTCTCTTTTTCTCTGTGTTGCACTAGCTTGGCAAGAACCCCCACGATATTGAGACTAGTCCCTCAATATTCGCTAGATGATAGCTTACCATGTCTGCCAAACACCCTCGCTATCATCTAGAAAATTAATTAATTATAACGTAATTCTAATTAATGTTAACAAGTATAATGTATAACTATATTAACATATAATTAATCATGTTTAATGTTCTGTAATCTTATTATAGTAATATATGTTTATTAACATATATTCTATTCTAAAATTCTCGGTTTTTACCCTGTATCATCCAAAGGAAATAACATCCCACTCTATCAGAACTAACTCAAGCAATGATCAATAGAAAAGAATGAATGTTGCAAAACCAACAAATATAATGTTCATGCCAACCATCGCACCAGCCAATCTGAATAGATCCTGGTCAACAATACGAAGGAATCAGAATTGCTTCATTAGAACTAACTCAAGTAATGATCAACAGAACAAAATGAATGTTGCAAGACCAACAAACATAGTGTTCATGCCAACCATTAGCCAATCTGAATAGATCCTAATCAACAATACAAAGGAACCCAAGTTGCTTTTAGCAAGTGTCAACTATATCCTATTAATATCTTAAACCCAAGAGACCAATCCAGAGCAAACCACAAAGAACAAGTGGTATTGTGAAAAGCCATAAGCTATCAAAGCCATAAGCTATCATTTGAACGTCAACATAGTTGCTAACTAAAAAAATGTATGAATGCCAACAACACAAAGCTATAGCCAAATCATCAACACTATCTTCATCAAGACTAATGAAACTCAATGTCAATCCTTGGAAGGATATCTCATTTCACTCAGATCTCAATATCAATAATGTCGACGACAAAGCATCACTTCAATGCCATCAACACCAGAACAAAGCTAGAAGAAAGCAAGAGTGAATCACCACTCAAAACTCTCTAGCAACCAAGCTAACCAAAGTCAAAGATACTTTACTTAGCAGCTGAGACTAATCCTTCAACAACACTCAGTTATAGATAACACATTATCAAGGAGTGATTCACCACGTCCAAGACTCAATGAAATTCAATACCATAGACTAAACGTCACCAAATGATATCGACAGACGTAGAATCGATATGCCATCATGGAAAACCCATGTAAGTCTAACGACACAATCCTCCGCAACACCATCCAGTAAAGCAAGACCATCACTGCTAAATTATCATCGAGCAAAGCAAGTGTCAACAATCCTCAACTAAGTCTACAAGCAATTATTAGTTGTCAAACAACCAACAATCACTCTTTTAACTTGCCTTCACAAGGCTTAAACACTAAACTCATGTCATCGAGTCATATATTTGTCCAACATGAACATAATACCCCATTTATGAGATAAAGGTTCATAGATAAGCATGAACTAAATGACTACTCGAATTCAACTCAACCACGATAAACTCACTAACACATCTAGTCAATAGCTCTAAGCATGCCTTGAAGAGGCTAGCTATGCATAATCAACACTTAGTCGAAACTAAAGTGAAGACCATGAGATGGACTCACATCGGTAGATAACCTCCTCCTAAACAAAGCTATAGTACAGGTACTACCATCTTAACCTTAAACAACTAAGTTGGACATCACCATCCTCAGCCAAGGCACAAGACCACTAATATCAAGTCAGGATCAGTGAAAGCTCATTACTCTCATAGAGTCTAAATAAAATGCAAAGTGCAACCTGCCACCAAGCATAATGCTATGGAAGAAAGGCACAAGGGTCACCTTTCTTAAAAAAGTGCAACGGCCACTTTTCTACACCAACTCCAGACTCTATCCAACTCAATTATCTTAGCTTCAAAAGTCAGCATCCTTTTCAGGTCGTATCATACAAACTACCTACCAAGGTCTAAGCCAACCGAAGTCAACTCCAACCCCTTCACTAATTTGTACTGCCTTACGAAAACGGAATGGTTTTCGGACAAAGTAATCAACAAATCAGCCATTGGAAAAGCCTAAGAAAATTTGTGGAAAATTTTCCATCCTAGAGAAAGAATGACTCTCAGTCTAGGAATACAAACTTTCAAGACTCAACCAAATTTCTCTTACCAACAATTTCACATAAGTTCACCTTAACATAAATTCTCATGACCCCATAGCATGCTTAAGCATCAAACATGTTTGCCCATCTAACTGATATCCAACACCGACATCCTCAAAGTGCAAAATGAATATCAAAGGCTTGATCACGAAAACCACATCTTCGGATATCCATATTGCACTAACATTTTTCTTCAACCATCTTGAAGATCCAATGTGAAGCCAAAATACTAACAAGAAAAATGACATGGAAAATCAAGCTCTAAGGAAAATTCCTCATCACTCGAAATAACAATGCCACTTCCACTAACACAAGTGTTAGCGATGTCAATGCTTCAACTACACACCTTCTCCATCCAATAATCTACTCCAAGTGCTAACGGATCAACCAACAAGCTATAGCAAGTGAATGCTATAACCCTATTTCCAACACCTTAATGGGCATTCTCAATGAAACAAGGTACCAACTTAAGCTTAACATAATGGATCACCACCGAGAATCCAGTCAAAGCTACTACAATGCTACTTTGTGCAAGTAGACTAGCTTCACCATCAACCACTTTGGGGTTAATCATTGTTTAACCAAGCAACTTCATAAACACATTGCTCATTATCACATGGATATGATATAAAATCATAATGAGTTGATCATCAATTGAGCAACACCAGGAGTAATGCCCATGTCACTACTACAAGGTTTATGTAAGTATCAAGTGCCAACTCAATTCAACAAAATGCAACACAAATGCCACACTTCACCAATAGAGATTTACAACACCCAACACCACTAACTTTTGATCATAACACATACAAGCTCATGCCACTCTCTATCTGACCAAACTCAACACTAATCTAACACCAAGCTACTTAAGGAGCAATAGCAAGGTTCTCTAGAAAAGAATTGAGTATTGCAACCCAAGTCTTCCAATAGCAAGCCTAGACAAAATGGTTTAGTGCTTCACCACTATCCATCCTATAACTCACCATTTATAAGACCATAATTTCCAACATGCATCAAGGTAGGGACTCTTGATTGCATACTGTGAACACGAGCAATGAGTCACACCTCATTGCAAATCATCTCTCCAAGAAGAGAAAATGATTTACGTGTTTGATCCTTCGTCCCTGACGACTCTCTTTTCAGTTTCATCTTTTGACTAAACCTCAAACTTGTTTTTGCACTGCCTTCAGTCCAATCCAAGAAAATTTTATGAGAGAGCACGACAATAACTACTTGAATCAATAGATTAATCCCTACAGTCTTAGTTGATCCACTTATAATCAAGGAAGGATCCACTAGTGCCGTACTAAACAACTATGGACCAGCCTATTTGCCACTCATAGCAAACCCAGGGAAGGTTTACTTTCATCTATGGTACAAGGAACAACTCATGGAACCACCAATAAGCTAACATTAATCCTGCCAACTCAAAGTGCAACCTTGAGTTGCTAATGTGCCTCACTCACGAGCCCAAACACAAACTCGTCCAAACTCGGAGTCTAAGTGTGACTTCGGGTATCGAAAGTTACCTATCGGCTAGTCCTTTTGGATATTCTTTCCTTACTACCACGACGGTAGGAGGTCGGTATTGCTGGACCCTTCTTGTTCAAGAGTTAGTAAACTGGACTTTGCATCTGTACTTGGCCGGATGAGCATAAGGACGGAATTCCTAAATGTCTATTTAGCTAAGCATACTTGGCTTGGCTTTTTAGTTCTCTTTTGCTCCGTCTTGCATTGGCTTGACAAGAACCCTTGCGTATTGAGATTGGTCCTTCAATATCGCTACATGATAGCTTACAGTGTCTGCCAAACACCCTCGCTATCATGCCCTTTGTGTTAGTCTCATAAATGCTATTTATGGAAAGTGTCTAGATTTGCTCATTTGGCATATCTATGGAATGTAGAGATTGGCCTGAACACAATGGTGTTCGTCTGGTGTCCAAATTCGCATTTTAATGCCATTCCATATTTAGTAAGTTTCGAGCTTGTCCCAGAGATTAACTCTTGATACTAAAAGAGGCTTGGGGTGAAAGCCCAAAGCGTGTGTTCCTCGGGGGGGGGGGGGGGGGGGGGGTTTGGGCTGGGGTTTTGGGGGGTTCCAAAAGTATAATAAGGAAAATGGGTAGGTCGGGCATGGCCCACCAAACTGAGGGATGGGCTAACTCCCGCTTGCGTGCCTGTCTTTGTTCTGTGTTTGGCTTGGGTCTAAGCCCAAGCTCCACACCATACTAGTTGTGGAGTACCCATATCCTCACGTTAGGCCACCAGTATGCTGAAATAGTGCCAGACTCCATTTGGCTCTGTTTTGCGTGTTGGTTCTGGCATTGGGATGCTGGTTGCTCTAGGACTGTTCCAAAGACGCTCCGGGCTCCTGTCCCTTCACTCCATGGGCTGTATGCTTGGGAGTTGCTCCGTGGTTCGGTTTCGTCACTCCTTGGCTTCATGCTTGCGAGTTTGGCACCGTTCCTTTGTTCAGTGGCCCAAGGCCCTGAACCTCGAGTTTTACACCACTGTCCTTTAGACACGTGGCATATGACATGTGGCATATGATACGTGGCATATAGAGGGTTTAGGTTTCGCTTCGTGGTGTTATGTTATAGTAAATCACTATATTATAAAGGGTAAAAACCACGTGCGCTACAACCCTAGTTTAGTGTCGCGAATGTGATTTCAGATATCGAAAGTTACCTGTCGGCCAGTCCTTACGGACACTCTTTCCTTACTGCCATGATGGCAGGAGGTCGGTATTGCTAGACCCTTTATCAACCCCTCTTGTTCAAGTGTTAGTAAACTGAATTTTGCATCTGTACTTGGCCGGATGAGCATAAGGAAGGAATTCCTAAGTGTCTATTTAGCCAAGCATATTTGGCCTGGCTTTTTTGTTCTCTTTTGCTCTGTCTTGCACTATCTTAACAAGAACCCTTGCGTATTGAGATTAGTCCCTCAATTAGTCCCGGCAAATCATTTTATACCAACAATAATCAAGAAAAATCTTTGACAAGGATAATCAACTATCCTAAATGATAATCAATCATTACTAATGATTGCTAGATGCAAAAGACAACTTTAATATCGAAGCTAGGAGCAAAAATGCCTTCCCCAACATCTTCTAACAAATGGAACAATGAGCATAAAACTCAAGGAACCAAAAGCTTGAAGAAGCCTATAGCCAAGTCTTGCCTAATAATGATCACGAGTCTCATAGAAGCTAACGTCAATGCTAAACAAGAAATCATGGTACAACCCACAATATCTTCCTCAACACATCCATAAGCCAAACTTCATAATGCCAAAGCTAATGAAAAACATGTCTATATTAATCCAAAAGCGAAGCACAATGAAGCTATGCTCAACAAGTGATCCCTAAATGATCCTTTATGAATCCATCTATAGCAAGATATAACTCACATCATAATAAGCACAAGAGGAATATTTAATGATCAATATATTCCAACTCAAATCCAATAAGGATTCAAACATTCTAACATCGATCACTAATTCTTCTGCTCATAAAGTTAACATGGTCCATGACCAAATCATTTTTCAAGGAAAAACTCAAAGCTTAACCTTTACTAAACAATCTCGTCTAGAACATAACTAACTCATCTTGCTACTTAGCTCGTTAGAACGACAATACAATTGCTAACTAGCAAATGTATGAATGCCAACAACACAAAGCTACAACCAAATCATCAACATTATCTCTATCGAAACTAATGAAACTCAATATTAATCTTTCGGAGAAACATCTTATTTCACTCAAATCTCAACATCAACAATGTCAATGACAAGGCATCACTTCAATGCCATAAACACCAAAACAAAGCTAGAAGAAAGCATGAGTGAATCACCACTCAAAACTCTCTTGCAACCAAGCTAACCAAAGTCAAAGATACCTTAATCAGTATCCGAGACCAATCCTTTAGCAAAACTCAGTTACAGATAACACATCATCAAGGAGTGATTCATCACGTCCAAGACTCAATGAAATCCAACACTACGGACTAAATGTAACTAAATGATATCGACAAAGGTAGAATCGATATACCATCATGGAAAACCCATGTAAGTCTAATGACACGATCCTTCGCAACACCATCTGGTAAAGCAAGCCCATCACTACTAAATCATCATCGAGCAAAGCAAGTGTCAACAGTCCTCGACTAAGTCTACAAGTAATCACTAGTCGCAAAGCAACTAACAATCACTCCTCAACTTGCATTCTCATGACCCAAACACCAACTCTTGTCATCAAGTTATATACTTGTCCAACATGAATGTGATACCCCAGATACGAGATAAAAGTTCATAAACAAGCACAAACTAAATAACTACTCAAATCCAACTCAACCGCAATAAACTCACTAAAACATTTAGCCAACAGCTCTGAGTATGCCTTGAAGAGGCTAGCTATGCATGATCAACACTCAGTCAAAACTAAAGTGAAGACCATGAGATGGACTCATATTGGGACACAACCTCCTCATAGACAAAGCTATAGTATGGGTATCAACATCTTAACCTCAAACAACTAAGGTAGACATCACCATCCTGTGAGACACAAAATCCCTAGGCCCCAAAGTGGAGTTGGAAAGGGTGCCACGTGGTAGTGGCCGAAACGAAAGCCAAACGAGCGTAACACATTTGGACTAAAAGCTTTGACTTGGAAGGTCGAGAGCGGGAGTGGAACTCCTAACAAAGTGCTCGAGGAACAAGCACGAAGCGAGCAATAAGTGAGACTCCAAAAAGGGACCCAAAAGGACCAACACATGACACGTGGAAGTGTCCGAGATGGAGTCCGAGATGGAGTCCGAGGTGGAGTCCAAGGTGGAGTCCGAGATGGAGTTTTAGATGGACCCGAGTTGGAGTCCGAGATGGAGTCCGAGGTGGAGTCCGAGGTGGAGTTCGAGATAGAGTCCGAGATGGAGTCCGAGGTGGAGTCCGAGGTGGAGTCCGAGGTGGAGTCCGAGATGGAGTCCAAGATGGAGTCCGAAGTGGAGTCCGAGATGGAGTCCGAAGTGGAGTCCAAGATGGAGTCCAAAGTGGAGTCTGAGATGGACCGAGACGGAGTCCGAGATGGAGTCCGAGATGGAGTCCGAGACGGATTCCGAGATGGAGTTCGAGATGGACCGAGATGGAGTCCGAGATGGACCTGAGATGGAGTCCGAGGTCGAGACCAAGACCGGGACCGAGACCGGGACCACGACCGGGACCGAGACCGAGACCGAGACCGGGACCGGGACCGAGACTGAGACCGAGGCGGAGGCCGAGACCGAGCCCGAGCCCGAGTCGGAGTCGGAGTCCGAGTCCGAGTCTGAGTCCGAGTCCGAGTCCGAGTCCGAGTCCGAGTCTAAGAGGGTGAAAGCCCAAAGCGTTTGTCTCCCAGACCCTGGGGGGTTGGGTGAGCTCCAAAAGTATAGTAAGGGGGAGGACTACAGTGGAGCCAGTTTGGCCAGGAAAGGCCAGTTTGGCCCAGGAAGGCCAGACCCAGTGTTGGGTGATGAACTGACCATTGGGAAGTCCAAGACTAGAGTGAATACGGACCGACAAGCGGGGTAGCTTGGTGAAGTGTTCAAGAGCCACCTCTAGTTCCCCCGGGAGATCGACTGGCCGATGCTCCCAGTCCAAGTGTGGGTGGCACTACCTACTTGGATACTAGGCGTGGCTCAACGGAACCTTGCTCTAAGCCCATGGCTAAAGCACACAAAGGCGGAAGGCGGGGAGAGTACTCAGGTGGCTCGCGTAAGGCCACGGTGTTCCGAAGTGTTGTCCCCAAGTCCCAGACTGTGGAAAGGAAAAGGAGCAGTCCTTTGGTGTGGTGGCCAAGGATACGGTCATGTGGTGAGGAAGTCCCAGAGGACCATGGGACTTAGTGGTCAGGCCTGTGGGCCCCAATCCAGTGGCAGTGTTGGCAAATACGGCCAAGGGCAAAAAGGGATTTAGTGGGGACTGACAGAGGGATATTGGGGAAGGCTATTCCCCTTGTCAGTGGGCATCCTAAGGATGCTAAGGAGTGGATCTGGGAGGACCACTCACGGATGGTTGGCCCAGTCTTGGAGAGATGGGATTGTGATGCAAGTGGTATTGGACCACTAGTGCAGCAAAGGTGAATGGGCATGGCCTTAGCGTAACGGGCTGATATGTTAGTGGTACCTTTGGGTGCGATGTGGTGGATAGAAAAGGGGCCAGTAAGGGAACGACTTTGGGATTTTAGGAACAGTATAAGGGTTTCCTCAGAGAGTTGAGAATGTGATCCAGATGAGCATTTGACTTAGCAAACTGGCTGATGTAGTTGTGGTAAACAACTACAGTTGGGATCATGGGAAAGATGCAGACTCCAAAATAATAAAGGAGTCACAAGATAATCCGCATATAGTTGAGGCTGGTGCTCATGAATTTGAGACCAGAATTGATGACCATGAGAGGTCAAGTACAGATGAGGGCAAGAGCCCTCGAAATGGTAGCTGGGGCTACTTTTTATAATGCTGGAACGAACCCAAGGAGTTGGGGGTGTGCTCAAAGAATGAGTCAGCATTCTCATCATGGGGACGGATAGTCCTAAGGGGCAAAAGGCAGCCCACAGAGAACGGGAAATAATGAAGTGTTGGAGTAACACTTGCAAGATGGTCCTTATAAGTAGGACATGAATACATGAAGTTGTATTTGAGTGAGCTGGCACCTCAAAAATAAGACCTTATGGGTCATTGGTTTAGCAAAGTCCAAAAATGCTGGATGACTCAAGTGGGGTCAAGGAATGGTCCTAAGGGATTGGTTGAAGCATTTAGACTGAGGTGTATGCTACCCCATGAGGTATGGGGAGGATCATAAGATCCAAGTATGAGAACAGGAGATATCTCATTGATGGTAGAATGTGCCATACTAAAGTTGTGGGAAAGATGTTCCTAGAAGAAAGCAACTTTGGCCCAGAGTTGGGGACAAATATTATGGTGCGGTGCTAACGGATAGTTAGCATGAGGCATAACTATATTGGTCTTGGCAAAGATGTAGACACTAATAAGTAGTGTCATAAGGATAGGCTCGTGGGGCCGATGGTGTGGAGACACCAAATGTGCCAAGGTGTGATACCTTGAGGTTATGATGGTGGGTTCATAAGAACCCCTTGCCAAGGGAATCCCAACGGAAGCGGGAAAGGCATGGCCTAAGCTGGAAGGCATGCGGTTGGAGTGTGGTGACCCAGATAATGATGGTGTTGTGGAAGCACCAAGCAATGAGTTGTAGGACTTGACAGCTATGGGGCAACTAAGCAAGAGGTGCAAGATAATTGGTTAAATGGGTAAAAGGTAGCTACCCAAGACTTCTTAATGGTATAAGGAAGTTAGATATACCCTTACGGGGGATAAATTGTTTATGTTGCGATATAGTAAGTCAATGTCGTAAACGGGAATGCTCATTGTCCGGAGGCCATCATTGGGACACCCAAACACTCTAGAACACTAGGAGGTGGTGTTTCGTGTCGCAAGGGCAACAGATAAGGCCCAAGGGACTAAGTCCCTAACGAATGATGGATAGAAGGTGCTATCCAAATGTCCAATGTTGTTGAGACAAAAGAAGACTGTCTACCCGAATTGGACAAAGCCAAAAATGGAATTTTGGCAAGGCTAGTGATGGGCATGTAAAAGCCCATAAGCAGCAACGTTAACCCCGGTATGTGGGATTATAAGGTGAGCATGCCCAAGATTGAGGAACCACTCCCTAGGCTATTGGGTAGGTTCATCCCTAAGCATACTTGCTAAGGCATAGTAAAATGTGCAAAGCTATCCTCCTAGTTTGGAGGAGAATAACCAAAGGAAACATATGGGGCCAAAAGGCAAGTAATATTGGGATGCAACTAAACTATAGAAATTGAAGGGCATATCTAATGGTGGTTATGCAAGTTGGGAGTGGAGAATCAAGAGGGTGCTTGAGGATGTTGTTGCTAGCAACTGTGAGGCCATGGAGAGTCTAAAATATGGAATTGTCTGTGTTAGACTATGTGGCAACTATAAAGCTTGCGAAAAGGAAGGCCTTAGCAAGCTAAGGGACAAAGTTCCTTCAAGGTTCCCAAAGATGATTCTAGGTAGCTTAGTACCTAGAAAGGCCAAAGGTAAATGGTTCATGGAACGCACGAAATCAGAGTGGCGCAGCAGAAGTGTGGTCTTGAATCTTGCCATGAGGCAAGGCTATCAAGGTTAGGGAAGTAGTTCCCGAGTGTTCAAAGAGAGGGCTTTGAATGAAAGTCCATGGTCAAGGACTTTCACACTTATGCAGGAACCATGTTACAGTGGTCGGAGGACTTGCCAAACGAGATTGGCAAGTCAAGGGAACGAATACCCTAGTTGAAGGTGATTACTTCAAAAAGGGTGGGCCATGGGGCCAAGCATGGAGGAGTCCATGCATGATCACAGACTTGTCAAGTGAGAGGATTTGGCAGTGTGGAGGAACTAGGTTCCTAAGCTGTGATCTGTAGCGTGCTTTAAGTATAAGTTGGTGCACCGGTGTGATGAGTCACGCCAGGCATCCTGGGTGATGCCGTCCGTAGATGCATATACGGAGGTTGGGTTCGAGTCCCAACCCTCTAGTGCTTGGGTTCGAGTCCCAAATCACTAGGGCGTGCTGATGGTTTGGAATATGAGGACACTCATATTTCGGTGGTCATGGACTCTCAATGAGGAGATTGGCTTGGGCACACTGCCAAGCAGGGGATGCCCCGGAGTCGTGATGCACGGTTAGATTGCTTAGAGTGAAAACTCGGCATATCTAACTTGAACACTTTGGTGCAAAGGGCACCGAGGACGTGGTGAATGAGATGGGGACACCCAAGTCTCAATTGCTATGGATCCTTGACTAGAGTGAATACGGACCGACAAGCGGGGTAGCTTGGTGAAGTGTTCAAGAGCCGCCTCTAGTTCCCCTGGGAGATCGACTGGCCGATGCTCCCAGTCCAAGTGTGGGTGGCACTACCTGCTTGGATACCAGGCGTGGCTCAATGGAACCTCGCTCTAAGCCCATGGCTAGAGCACCCAAAGGCGGAAGGTGGGGAGAGTACCTAGGTGGCTCGCGTAAGGCCACGGTGTTCCGAAGTGTTGTCCCGAAGTCCCAGACTGTGGAAAGTTAAAGGAGTAGTCCTTTGGTTTTGTGGCCAAGGATACGGTCATGTGGTGAGGAAGTCCTAGAGGACCATGGGACTTAGTGGTCAGGCCTGTGGGCCCCAATCCAGTGGCAGTGTTGGCAAATACGGCCAAGGGCAAAAAGGGACTTAGTGGGGACTGACAGAGGGATATTGAGGAAGGCTGTTCCCCTTGTTGGTGGGCATCCTAAGGATGCTAAGGAGTGGATCTGGGATGACCACTCACGGATGGTTGGCCCAGTCTTGGAGAGATGGGATTGTGATGGAAGTGGTATTAGACCACTAGTGCGGCAAAGGTGAATGGGCATGGCCTTAGCGTAACGGGCTGATATGTTAGTGGTACCTTTGGGTGTCGGTCTTGGGACCGGACACGTGGAGCACTTGGACTAAGTGCAAGGGATGAATGGCATAGATGCCATCCTCGGGGCTAGCAAGTCCCAAGTCCTGAATTGGACTTAAGGAGGTTGTGAATAAGACTCCTCCAAGTGGTCAAAGGTGTGGTTAAGTGACTAAAGTAGAATGGAAAAATTAGTCGCTTACACATCCTTAGCCAAGGCGGAAGGCCACCAAGACCAAGTCAGGATCAGTGGAAGCTCACTACTTTGGACACGTGGCATGTGACATGTGGCACATGGAGGGTTTCGGTTCCACTTTGTGGTGTTATCCTATGGTAAATCACTTTAGGATAAAGGGTAAAAACCACGTGTGCTACATTTGGTATAAGGGGATGAGTCTCGGCAAGTACTATCCAATGAGATTGGGAAACGAGTCTCGTTGCATACGCAGAGATGAAAATGATGATCCTAGTGGGTATACGTTTTGGTGCAAAGGCTTTGCAATGGTTCCTTGGGTATGGATTTTGGTTACCTTTTTGTACCATAATAATATGAGCTTGCTCTTGGGCTCAAAAGATGGATTAAGATGTTCCATTTGACATGAGTTTGCCCTTGGGCTCGTGAGTGAGGCACATTAGCAACTCAAGTGAGTTGGCAGGATTAATGTTAGCCTACTGTTGGTTCCATGAGTTGTTCCTTGTACCATGGGTGAAAGTAAATCTACCTTGGGTTTGCTATGAATGGCAAATAGGCTGGTCCATAGCTGTTTAGCACGGCACTAGTGGATCTTTCCTAGGCATGATTATAAGTGGATCGATCAAGACTATAAGGATTAACCAAGACTGTAGGGATTAGTCTATTGATTCAAGTAGTCATTGCCATGCTCTCTCATAAAACTTTTCTTGAATTGGACTGAAGGCAGTGCGAAAGTAAACTTGAGGTTTAGTCAAAGATGAGACCGAAAAGAGAGTTATCGGGGACGAAGGATCCAACATGTAAATCATCTTCTTCTCTTGGAGAGATGATTTGCAACGAGGGTGACTCATTGCTTGTGTTCACATTATGCAATCAAGAGTCCCTATCGTGATGCATATCGGAAATGATGGTCTTACAAATAGTGAGTTATAGGATGGATAGCAGTGAAGTGCTAAACCATTTTGTCTAGGCTTGCTATTGGAAGACTTGGGTTGCAATGCTCAATTCTTTTCCAGGAAACCTTGCTATTTCTCCTTGAGTAGCTTGGTGTTGGATTAGTGTTGAGTTTGGTCGGAAAGAGAGTGGCATGAGCTTATCCATGTTGTGAACAAAAGTTAGTGGCGTTGGGTGTTATAAGTCTCTATTGGTAGAGTGTGGCATTTATGTTGCATTTAATCCAATTGAGTTAGCACTTGATAGTCACATAAACCTTTGTAATAGTGACATGGGTATTATTCGTGGTGTTGTTAAATTGATGATTAAGTTATTGTGATTTCTATTTCATATCCATGTGATAGTGAGCAACGTGTTTACAAAGTTGCTTGGTTAAACGATGATCAACCCCAAAGTGGTTGATGGTGAAGTTAATCTACTTGAATGAAGTAGCATTGTAGTAGCTGTGATTGAATTCTCGATGGTGGTCCATTATGCTAGGCTTATGTCGGTACCTTGTTCCTTGAGAGTTGGCCCATAAGGTGTTGGAAAAAGGTTGTTGCATTCATTTGCTATAATTCATCAGTTGATCCGTTAGCACTTGGAGTAGATTGTTGGATGGAGAAGGTGTGTAGTTGGGGCATTGACCATCACTAACACTTGTGTAAGTAAAAGTGGCATTGTTATTTCGAGTGATGAGGAATTTTCCATGTCATTTTTCTTGTTAATATTTTGGCTTCACATTGGATCTTCAAGATGGTTGAAGAAAAATGTTAGTGCAATATGGATATCCGAAGACGTGGTCTTTGTGATCAAGCCTTCGATATTCATTTTGCACTTTGCAGATGTCAGTGTTGGATATCAGTTAGATGGGCAAAGATGTTTGATTCTTAAGGATGTTGCTGAAAGCAATTCTGGTTCCTTCGTATTATTGACCAAGATCTATTTAGATTGGTTGGCGCGATGGTTGGCATGAATACTATGTTTGTTGGTCTTGCAACACTCATTTTGTTCTATTGATCATTGCTTGAGTTAGTTTTGATAGAGTGGGATGTTATTTCCTTTAGGTGATACATTTGCGAGCATTTTGTTTGCCAGTCAATGATACTTTGTGTTCTTTGAGTTATCTTTAATAAGTTGTTTGGTATACTGTCTACCATCTTTGGTAGTTAAGCTTTATCATTGAGTTTCCTTGATGATACACTCCCGCTTGCGTGCCTGTCTTTGTTCTGCGTCCGGCTTGGGTCTAAGCCCAAGCTCCAGACCATACTAGTTGGTGGAGTACTCATATCCTCACGTTAGGCCACTGGTATGCCAAAATTGTGCCAAACTCCGTCTAACACCATTTTGTGTGCAGGTGCTGGATATGGGGAGCTGGTGCTCATGGGATTGTACCGGACCCTTGTTTCGTAGCGCAATGGGCTTGGAGTTCGGCTCCAAATTTAGGTGCGCTACATTTGGTATTAGAGGATTGTCTTAGTGATTCCTATCCAACTTTTGTCGGATTTTTTGACTCAAGTTGCATACACAGAGACTTTTCTAGTAGATCCAAAGTGACCTATGTAGGATTAGTTGGATTGCACCATTTGATAAGAATGTTGTAAGCATGTTTAGTTATTGATAAAGACAAGCGTGCAGCTAGTGGGATGGTGAATAGGAACCGTGTTGATGATGCTGAAACCTCTAGATAGGCAAATCAAGAGGAGGAAACTCTTGTTAGAGATGCTGCGGAAGAGGCTGAGGCCAAGTTAGAAGAGGATGAGCCAGATGTTGCGGCATTGCAGCTTACGGCTCAGGAAGTGGAGATCAAGAATTTGCGAAGGGAGATTCGCAAATTGAAGAAGGAGAACAAGAAGAGGAAGAAAAAAACTGAGGTAGCTAAACCAACTAAGCCTAAGCAACTGGACTCCTCCTCAAGTTCTGAGGACGATGAACTTCTGCAGCCACCCTCAGTTGCACGAGTTTCAAAGTTCAAGCCTCTGAAACCACCCTATTTCAGAGGCATGCGGAACTATCAGGTTTTGGAAGACTAGGTCAATGATATGGAAAATTATTTCATAGTGGCAGACGTAGATGATCGTATGAAAGTTGCATGTGCACAATCCTTTCTCACCGATCATGCCAAAACTTGGTGGCGCCAGGTGTGTGTTAAAAAAGGGCAGACTAGAAGTTGGACCAAGATCGGTCTCGTATCCGTAAAGAATATTTGCCGGATGATCTTGGTCTGAGACTTCGCACAGAGCTGCGATGGTTAAAGCAATGAGGGGACCTTATGGATTACGTTAATGCGTTTGCTCAGAAGCGCATTATGATTGCAAATATGAGTGACGAAGATGCTCGAAGTTATTTTCTAGAGGGTTCAAGTTCATTTTCTCGCAATGAGATTTTGAAGTTTAAGCCAAAGACATACCTGGAGTGTAAGGAGGCAGTGCGCAAGTTGCCTTTAGTCACTTGCTCATGGAACAATATTAGCAACCTTATGCTGGTAACTCGAATAAGAATAGAAATTCTGGGAATAAGCAAGGTGATCGGAAACAAAGGGTGGAACGTAGGTACCGCCCTAGGGGCTCACAAGCTATGGTTAATAAAGGTGGTGGTGGTTGGAGACCACCAGCAGCTTCTTCTGGTCCTATGCCCTCTATTCCTCCTCCTGGTGGGTACAAGCAGCAGCAACTTGCAAAACCTGCTCCTAGTGAAACGGGTAGTGTGGGTCATTGCTTCCATTGTGGAGAGTCAGGACATAGGTCCTCGGAATGTCCCAACAAGCATAAGACAAGGTTTCGTGTTAATGTCATGAGGGAAGACAGTGGTGGTGAAGCCGAAGGGGTTGACAAGTTGGTCAATGCAGACTATGAGGAAGAAGAGGTGAGTAACTTTCATTGCTTTGCTCAAGCTTTTCTTGCAGTCAATGCAAACACTGATCCGTTGATGTATCTGGTAGGCTTTATCCGTGGATACCGAATCCGAGTGATGATTGACACTGGAGCTATGCACAGTGTGATATCCGAAGACTTAGTTAAGTTGTTAGGATTAAATGCTGAGGAAATGTCGCCTAAGCACTTCTGGTTTGCGGAAGGTGGGCAAGTAGCCAGAAAGTTTGTGAGTGATGTTCCAATAAAGATATCCAAGTGGAAAGAAAGAGTGGACTTGGTAGTGTTGAAGATACTAGATTTTCAAATGGTATTTGGTATGGACTTCTTCAACAAATATATAAAAGGGATTTATGGTGTTGGACAAAGTTGTATCACATTGAAATTAGAAGGATATCCCTATGTATCCTTCCAGTTGCAAAACTATTCCTCAAAGGATTGGGATGCAAAGTTCCTGACTGCGAGGGCCACTCAAAAAGAAACTAAGAGGGGATGTCAGACCTTTTGGGTTCAAGTGATGGAAGCTAAGGGTGTGGGTGACTCCGTTCAAAATCGTGACGGAGTTGATGCTGTACCAACGAAGATATTGGAGTTGTTGCCGCAGAATCAGGACATCTTTCTGAAGGATTTACCACCAGGGCTACCTCCTAGCCGTGAGGTTGATCATTGGATTGAGGTTATTCCGGGTTCTAAACCACCTACAAAGGCTCCGTATCGATTGAACATCAAGGAGATGGCTGAACTCAAGAAGCAACTCACGGAGCTTCTTGACAAAGGTCATATCCGACCAAGCAAGTCACCTTATGGAGCGCCAGTCCTTTTTGTTATAAAAAAGGATGGAACCATAAGGATGTGTATTGACTATCAGGCACTCAACAAGATCACGGTTAAAAATAGTTATCCTGATGACTTGTTTGACCAACTCTTAAAGGCTAAGTGTTTTACGCGACTTGATTTGCGGTCCGGGTATCATCAGATACAGGTGGTAGATCAGGATGTGGAGAAGATAGCCTTTATGACTCAATATGGATCTTATGAGTTCTTTGTCATGCTGTTTGTGTTATGCAATGCTCCAGCAATGTTCAACACTATGATGGATAGAATATTTGGAGATTATTTGGACGCATTTGTTGTCCTATATATCGACGATGTTCTAGTCTTTAGTGAAACGTTGGAGGATCATTGGAACACTTGGATTTAGTGTTTCAGAAGTTGCGCAAACACAAACTGTATGTTAAGGAAAGTAAATGCAGTTTTGGTCAATTGCGTATAAACTTTCTCGGACATATAGTTGGTGGTGGCGTGATTGAGGTCGATCCAAAGAAGGTGGAAGTGGTGAAGTCCTGGGAAGTTCCGACCACTGTATCAGATGTTCATTCCTTTCTTGGTTTGGCAGGATACTATCACAAGTTTGTCCGCAATTTTGCAAGAATTGCTCTTCCGTTGACTGAATTGACGAAGAGTAGTATTCCGTTTCATTGGACACCAGCTTGTCAGCGTGCTTTTGTATGGTTAAAGGAGATCTTGACTACAGTTCTTGTTCTCAGGATTCCAAATCTTGATAAACGCTTCGAAGTGCATTGTGATGCATCTGGCTATGCTATCGAGCTTCACTTCTCAGTTTGGGATAGGCTTATATTCTATAAGCAAGAAAGATTGTATGTTCCCTCTAAGGATCTACAATAGTTATTTCTGTGGGAGCATCATGATGTTCCAGCAGTGGGACATGGTGGGAAGCGAAAGACTCTAGCTTCATTGAAAAAGGGATTTTTCTAGTCTGGTATGGAAGGTGATGTAGCGGATTATGTCTGTTCCTGCCCTATATGCCAGCAATGTAAGTGCAGAACTGAGAAGCAGGCTGGAAAGTTGCAGTGCATTCCAGCACCGGCATGGCCATTTCAAAGTGTGACACTTGATTTTGTCACTTCTTTGCCAAAGTCTAAGGGTTATGATACTTTGATGGTGGTTGTGGATTGGTTGTCAAAGATTGCACACTTCATTTCAATTGTGGGAACAATAAATGCGAAACAAGGAGCAAAGCTCTTTTTCCATGAAGTAGTGCGAGTTCGTGGTCTTCCTGAAGAAATGATGTTAGATAGAGATTTGAGGTTTACAGGGAAGTTTTGGGGGACCCTATTCCAGTTGTTTGGTATTGTGAGACACAAAATCCCTAAGCCCCAAAGTGGAGCCGGAAGGGCGCCACATGGTAGTGGCCGAAGCGAAAGCCAAACGAGCGTAACACGTTTGGACTAAAAGCTCCAACTTGAAAGGTCGAGAGCGGGAGTGGAACTCCCAACAAAGTGCTCAAGGAAGAAGCACGAAGCAAGCAATAAGCAAGGCTCCAAAAAGGGACCCAAAAGGACCAACACATGACACGTGGAAGTGTCCAAGATGGAGTCCGAGATGGAGTCCGAGATGGAGTCCAAGATTTACCCGAGTTGGAGTCCGAGGTGGAGTCCGAGATGGAGTCCGAGATGGACCGAGATGGAGTCCGAGATGGACCCGAGTTGGAGTCTGAGGTGGAGTCCAAGATGGAGTCTGAGATGGATCGAGATGGAGTCCGAGATGGAGTCCGAGATGGACCCGAGTTGGAGTCCGAGGTGGAGTCCGAGATGGAGTTCGAGATGGACCGAGACGGAGTCCAAAATGGAGTCCGAAGTGGAGTCCGAGTTGGAGTCCGAGATGGCGTTCGAGATGGACCAAGACGGAGTCCGAGATGGAGTCCGAGATGGACTGAGACGGAGTCCGAGATGGAGTCCAAGATGGGCCAAGATAGAGTCCGAGGTTGAGACCGAGACCGGGACCGAGACCGAGACCGAGACTGAGATCAGGACCGAGACTGAGACCGAGGCCGAGGCCGAGACTGAGCCTGAGCCCGAGTCTTTGTCCAAGTCCCAGTCCGAGTTCGAGTCCCAATCCCAGTCTGAGTCCAAGTTCGAGTTTGAGAGGGTGAAAGCCCAAAGCGTTCATCTCCCAGACCCTGGGGGGTTTGGTGAGCTCCAAAAGTATAGTGGGGGGAGGACTGCGGTGGAGCCAGTTTGGCCAGAAAAGGCCTGTTTGGCCCTGGAAGGCTATACCTAGTGTTGGGTGATGAGCTGCCCACTGGGAAGTCCAAGGCTAGAGTGAACACGGACTGACAAGTGGGGTAGCTTGGTGAAGTGTTCAAGAGGCGGCTCTAGTTCCCCCGGGAGATCGACTGGCCGATGCTCCCAGTCCAAGTGTGGGTCGCACTACCTACTTGGATACTAGGCGTGGCTCAATGGAACCTCACTCTAAGCCCATGGCTAGAGCACCTAAATGCGGAAGGTGGGGAGAGAACCCATGGTGTTCCGAAATGTTGTCCCGGAGTCCCAAACTGGGGAAAGGAGGAGGAGCAGTCCTCTAGTGTAGTGACTAACGATACGGTCACATGGTGAGGAAGTCCCAGAGGACAATGGGACTTAGTGGCCGGACCCGAGTTGGAGTCCGAGGTGGAGTCCGAGATGGACCCGAGTTGGAGTCCGAGGTGGAGTCTGAGATGGAGTCCGAGATGGACCGAGATAGAGTCCAACATGGAGTCCAAGATAGACCCGAGTTGGAGTCCGAGGTGGAGTCCGAGATGGAGTCCGAGATGGACCGAGATGGAGTCTGAGATGGAGTCTGAGATGGACTAAGACGGAGTCCGAGATGGAGTCCGAGATGGACCGAGATGGAGTCCGAGAAGGATCCGAGATGGAGTCCGAGGTCGAGACCGAGACCGGGACCGAGACCGGGACCGAGATCGAGACCGAGGCTGAGATCAGGACCAACGGGCCGAACTGTCAGTGGTACCTTTGGGTGTCAGTCATGGGACCAGACACGTGGAGCACTTGGACCAAGTGCAACGGTTGAGTTGCACGGATGCCATTCTTGGGGCTAGGAAGTCCCCAAGTCCGGAATAGGACTTATGGAGGTTGTGAGTGAGACTCCTCCAAGCGGTCGGAGGTGTGGTGAAGTGACTAAAGTAGAATGGAAAAATTAGTCGCTTACAGGTACCAAGTTGAAGTTTAGTACGGCTTATCATCCTCAAACTGATGGGCAGACCAAACGCGTGAATGCTCAAGTTGAGGATTATCTGCGGTACTATGTCGTGGCGGACCAACGTGACTAGGTTGAGCATTTGGATACAGCAGAAATCTGTTATAACAACACATTTCACAATGCTATAGGCTGTTCTCCATGGGAGATGCTGCAAGGGAATGCTCGTGGGGTTCCTCAACAGATTGTTGTACCAAAACCAATGACCAAAGTGTTGGTTCCAGACGTTGAGACTTATGCAAAGCAGCTATGCCAACGTTGGTCTCATGCTACTGAGGCAATGGGCAAAGCTCAAGATAGGTATCGATGTGATAAGGATCAGCATCGTCAAGATCATGTATCCTATCAAGTGGGAGATTAGGTGTGGCTATCTTCCCGGAACTTGAACATTAAGGGCTCTTTGTCTCGGAAGCTCTTGCCGAGATATGTTGGACCCTATTGGGTGTTGAAACGACTTGGTGATGTATCCTATCAGTTGGATATTCCATAAGAGATGTCCGGCCTTCATGATGTGTTTCATGTTAGTTTGCTGGCCCCATATCATGAGGATTCTGGCTACTCTTAGGATGTTCATCCAGCTCCAGATGTTATTGATGGGAAACCGGAGTATAAGGTTGAGGCTTTCCTTTTGTGCCCTAAGGCATGTAGTGGTTGAACCAAGGAATATCTAGTTAAGTGGAAAGGTTACCCAACTTGTGAATCAACTTGGGAACCTCTTAGGAATCTTACACATGCTCGTGAGCTTGTCACGGAGTATGCAAATTGTAATAAACAATCGGTTTTGTAAATATTCTAATAAATCTTGCAAATTAATAAAGTAATATATTTCTATAAATCAAAATGTCATTTCTCTCGTTCGTTAGTACTTGGGTCAGTTTTGGCAGGCTGACTTCGGCACTTGGTGATGACAAACTCATGATGTTGACTTGCACTTGCTAGTGTTGGGAACCTCGGTGATATTAAGACTAGTCCCTCAATATTTGCCAGATGATAGCTTACCGTGTTTGCCAAACACCCTCGCTATCATGCCCTTTGTGTTAGTATTATTTCCGTCCCAAATGCTATTTATGGAAAGTGTCTAAATCTTCTTATTTGGCATATCTACAGAATGTAGAGATTGGCCTGAACACAATGGTGTTCGTCCCGTGTCCAAATTCGCAATCTAGCACTATTCCATATTTGGTAAGTTTCAAACTTGTTCCAGAGACCAACTCCTGGTACTAAAGGAGGTTTGGGGTGAAAGCCCAATGGGATGTGGAGGGTTCCAAATGTATAGTAGGGATAGTGGTTAGAATGCATGTCCGACCACCTGAGACATTAGTTTGGCTCTTGCTGGGCTGTGTCGCTCTTTGTTCTGCGTCCAGCTTGGGTCTAAGCCCAAGCTCCACACTGCTCTAGTCGGTGGAGTACCTTCCTCCTCGCATTAGGCCAACGATATACCAAAATTGTGCCAGCCTCTATCTGACACCTTTTGGCATGCAGATGCTGCATACAGGGAGCTGGTGCTCATTGAATTGTAGCGGACCCTCATTTTGTAGTGGAACGGGCTTGGAGTTCAGCTCCAAATTCAGGTGCGCTACAGCCACTGAATGAAGCAACGGTGCCAAACTCCCAAGCATGAAGCCAAGGAGTGACAGAACTGAACCATAGAGCAACTCCCAAGCATACAGCCTAAGGAGTGAAGGGACAGGAGCCCGGAGCATCTTGGAATAGTCCTGGAGCAACTAGCATCCCAATGCCAGGACCAGCACGCAAAACGGAGCCAAACGGAGTCTGGTGCTATTTTGGCATACCAGTGGTCTAATGTGAAGATATGGGTACTCCACCAGCTAGTATGGTGTGGAGCTTGGGCTTAGACCCAAGCCGGACGCAGAACAAAGACAGGCTCGCAAACAGGAGCTAGACTATGCCAAGCTCGAAACTTATTAAATATGGAATGGCGCTAGAATGCGAATTTGGACACAAGATGAACACCATTGTGTTCAGGCCAATCTCTACATTCTATAAATATGTTAAATGAGCAAATCTAGACACTTTCCATAAATAGCATTTGGGACCGAAATGAGACTAACACAAAAGGCATGATAGCGAGGGTGTTTGGTAGACACAGTAAGCTATTATGTAGCGATATTGAGGGACCAATCTCAATACGTGAGGGTTCTTGTCAAGCCAGTCCAAGACAGAGCAAAAGAGAACTAAAAAGCCAAGCCAAGTATGCGTAGCTAAATAGACATTTAGGAATTCTGTCCTTATGCTCATCCGGCCAATTACAGATGCAAAGTCCAGTTTACTAACACTTGAACAAGAGGGGCTGATAAAGGGTCCAGCAATACCGACCTCCTGCCGTCGTGGTTGTAAGGAAAGAATTTCCGAAAGGACTAGATGATAGGTAACTATCGATACCCGACGTCACATTCGTGACAGTCTGCCCCACTTGGGAAGATCGACATCCTCATCAATGCATACTCTAGTCTAGAATACCGGCAAGGAAACAACTCCAGAAAAAGTTCACGATATTCACACTATGTGAGAAATGCACCAACTTAAATGAATTAGGGGTAACCTTTTTGTCTAATGCGGATGCGCTACCCACTCAAACACCTTCTGGCCCTCGCCGACAAGGAAATGACCAACGAGTCAGCCACCCTTGCTACTCTGGATGTTACCCAGCTACAAAAGTGTGATATACCCCTACCTGCAAGGACATAGAGAGAGAAGCCCCAACCCTCCTAAGCAAAGAAACCAAACCCGTCAGTAAGGTTTAGATAGACTACTGTAAACATGCAGTTAGAGTTGTTTACACGGTGACGCCCTTTTAATGGAATAAAGCACATCAACAAAGAGGCGGGTTATGTGACCAATTGAAAGTAGCTACCCCATGACTAAAGATTTCACCATGCACACAAAATGCCAAAGCCAGTCTGCCTTTACTAGCCCAAACTCAAATATCAATATATGGACTAAAAGTCATAGACAATGATATCTTTGAGATTTAATTATTAGTGAATATATCTTAGATTAGAACACAAAAGTATTCCAAGTAAGTTATCATCCGATAAATCAGTATTATAGGATAGGAACCACCAAGATCACTATTATGGGAAAATATAGGATTCACCATCCAACAAAATTCAATAGCCAGTGTATCATCAAGGAAACTCAATGATAAAGCTTAACTACCTAAGATGGTAGACAGTATGCCAAACAACTTACTAAAGATAACTCAAAGAACACAAAGTATCATTGACTAGCAAATAAAATGCTCGCGAATGTATGACCCAAAGGAAATAACATCCCACGCTATCAGAACTAACTCAAGCAATGATCAATAGAAAAGAATGAATGTTGCAAAACCAACAAACATAGTGTTCATGCCAACCATTGCACCAGCCAATCTGAATAGATCCTGGTCAAAAATAGGAAGGAACCAGAATTGCTTTATTAGAAACCAAACCCATCGGTAAGGTTTAGATAGCCTACTGTAAACAGACAGTTGTTTACACGGTCACGCCCTTTCAACGGAATAAGGAACATCGACAGAGAGGCGGGTTATGTGACCAGTCGACAGTAGCTACCCCATGACTAGAGATTTCAACATGCACACAAAGTGCCGAAGCCAGTTTGCCTATACTGGCCCAAACTCAGAGATCATGATATGGACTATATCAAAGTCGTAGATAATGATATCTTAGAGACTTAATTATCAGTGAGTAAATTTTATATTGGAACACAAAAGTATTCCAAGTAAGTTATCATGTGATAAACCAGTATTAGAGGATAAGAACCACCAAGATCACTATCATTGGAAAACATAGGATTCACCATCGAACAAAATTTAATAGCCAAACTATCATCAAGAAAACTCAATGATAAAACTTAACTATCAAAGATTGCAGATAGTATGCCGAACAACTTACCAAAGATAACTCAAAGAACATAAAGTATCATTGACTTGCAAACAAAATGCTTGCGAATGTATCACCTAAAGGAAATAACATCAAAATTTATTAGAACTAACTCGAGCAATAATCAACAGAACATAATGAATGTGGTAAAACCAACAAACACTTAGTCATGCCAACTATTGCACTAGCCAGTTTGAATAGATCTCGGTCAACAATACAAAGGAACCCAAGTTTCTTTTAGCAAGTGTCAGCTATATCCTATTGATATCTCAAACCTAAAAGACAACAAACCACAAAGAATATGTGGTAATGCAAAAAGCCAAAAGCTATCAAAGAGAACAACTAACTATCATGAAAGATCATCAATCATCCCATCAATGAAGAGATACATAATCATCATCGAAAAAAGAATCTACCATCCCAAAGAATGGCAAATCATTCTAAATCAATAATAATCAAGAAAAACCTTTAACAAGGATAATCAACTATCCTAAATGATAATCAATCATCACTAATGATTGCTAGATGCAAAAGCCAACTTCAACATCAAAGCTAATGAGCCAAAATGCCTTCCCCAACAACTTCAAATAAATGGAACAATGAGCATAAAAACTCAAGGAACTGAAAGTTTGAAGAAGCCTATAGCTAAGTTGTGCCTAACAATGATCACAAGTCTTGCATGAATTAACTTCAATGCTAAAGAGAAATCATGGTACAACCCATAATATCCCCCTCAACACATCTATAAGCTAAACTTCATAATGCCAAAGCTAATCAAGAGCATTTCTACATTAATCCAAAAGCTAAGCAAAACAAAGCTATGCTCAACAAGTGATCATCTAAACCAATCCTCTATGAATCCATCTATAGCAAGACGTAAGTCTTTTCATAACAAGCACAAGAAGAATCATCAATGACCAATATCCAAATCTAATAAGGATTTAAATATTCTAACATCAATCACTAACTCTTCCTCTTGTAAAGTTAGCATAGTCCACAACTAAATCACTTTTCAAGGAAAAGCCAAAGCTCAACCCCTACTAAACAATCACGTCTAGAACACAATTAACTCAAACTTGCTACTCAGTTTGTTTGAACGTCCAAATAGTTGCTAACTAGCAAATGCATGAATGTCAATAACACAAAGCTATAACTAAATCATTAACACTATCTTCATCAAGACTCATGAAACTCAATATCAATTCTACAAAGAGATATCTCATTTCACTCGAATCTCAAGATCAATAATGTCAACGACAAGGCATCATGTTAATGTAAGCAACCAAAAAGAACAACTCAAGAAACAATCCATAGAGTTCAAATATAAACGGAAAGGGCCTCTGAATAAGAGTGCACCCCCTTTTCCAATTGGTTAAGGGTCTTGGGATACTTGGGGTTAAGTGTCTTTAGGTTTGAATAGTACTGGGTTGGGTGACCTCTCGGGAAGTCCAAACTTAGGAGCTTACATTTGGTATCAAAGCGGTCTCAGGTCCAACTCTGTTGATTTGCTAGGGGAATCACACCATATGTTGATTGACATCTGGCTGGTCCAATTTGCTCCTGCTAGGCTCGACCCGAGGGGTAGGGTGTCAAGAGAGCAGGGCTCTTGGGAGAGCTGCGGCCCTCAGTTTCCGTTCACGAGGGCATGAACTTGCAGGGAAGCGTGGTAGATTGTAAGCAACCAAAGGGAACAATTCGAGAGACAATCCATAGGGTTCAAATATAGAGGGAAAGGGCCCATGAATAAGAATGCACCCCCTTTTCCAATCGGTTAAGGGTCTGCGTATTGAGATTGGTCCCTCAATATCGCTACATGATAGCTTACCGTGTCTACCAAACACTCTCGCTATATTGCCCTTTGTGTTAGCCTCAATTCGGTCCCAAATGCTAATTATGGAAAGTGTCTAGATTTGCTCATTTGGGATATCTACGGAATGTAGAGATTGGCCTGAACACAATGGTGTTTGTCTGGTGTCCAAATTCGCATTCTAGCGCCATTCCATATTTAGTAAGTTTTGAGCTTGTCCCAGAGACTTATGACACCCAACACCACTAACTTTTGTTCACAACATGGACAAGCTGGAGAAGAAGAATGGACGTGGAAGCCACCAATATGGATTTGGCAGCACATGTTCAGGAACGAAGGCACGTGTACCTCCCCGAGTCGACAGAGTTCCACATCAGGAACTTCGGAAGCTTGGAGCTCAGACATCACGGGCTCGAGTACCAGTTCTACTTCGTCCCCCTCGTCCCACCCCCCCTAAAAATCTTGAAGAGCTCTTTCCCGGTTTCGAGCGTGTCGAAATCGGACTCTATGGTTTATAGAGGATAAACTAAATAAAACCCCATTGACAACATGGACAAGCTTATGCCACTCTCTTTCTGACCAAACTCAACACTAATCCAACACCAAGCTACTCAAGGAGAAATAGCAAGGTTCCCTGGAAAAGAATTGAGCATTGCAACCCAAGTCTTCCAATAGCAAGCCTAGACAAAATGGTTTAGCACTTCACCGCTATCTATTCCATAACTCACTATTTGTAAGACCATCATTTCCGATATGCACCAAGATAGGGACTCTTGATTGCATAATGTGAACACAAGCAATGAGTCACTCTAGGTGCAAATCATCTCTCCAAGAGAAGAAGATGATTTACGTGTTTGATCCTTCGTCCCCGGTAACTCTCTTTTCAGTCTCATCTTTGACTAAACTTCAAGCTTGCTTTCACACTGCCTTCATTTCAATCCAAGAAAAGTTTTATGAGAGAGCATGGCAATGACTATGTGAATCAATAGAGTAATCCCTATAGTCTTGATCAATCCACTTATAATCATGCCTAAGAAGGATCCACTAGTGCCGTGCTAAACAGCTACGGACCAACCTATTTGCCATTCATAGCAAACCCAAGGTAGATTTACTTTCACTCATGGTACAAGGAACAACTCATGGAACCAACAGTAGGCTAACATTAATTCTGCCAACTCAAAGTGTAACCTTGAGTTGCTAATGTGCCTCACTCACGAGCCCAAGCACAAACTCATGTCAAACATAACATCTTAATCCATCTTTTGAGCCCAAGAGCAAGCCCATATTATTATGGCACAAAAAGGTAACAAAAATCCATACCCAAGGAACCATTGCAAAGCCTTTGCACCAAAACGTGTACCCACTCAGATCATCATTTTCATCTCTGCGTATGCAACGAGACTAGTTTCCCAATCTCATTGGATAGTACTCGCCGAGACTCATCCTCTAATACCAAATGTAGCGCAAGTGGTTTTTACCCTTTACCCTATAGTGATTTACTATAGGATAACACCACGAAGCAGAACCTAAACCCTCCATGTGCCATGTGTCATATGCCACGTGTCCAAAGGACAGTGGTGTGAAACCTGAAGTTCAGGGCCTTGGGCCACTGTACAAAAGAACAGTGCCAAACTTCTGAGCATAAAGCCAAGGAGTGACGGAACCGAATCACGGAGCAACTCCCGAGCATACAACCCAAGGAGTGAAGGGACAAGAGGCCGAAGCATCTTGGAATAGTCCTAGAGCAACTAGCATCCCAATGCCAGGACCAGCATGCAAAACAGAGCCAAATGGAGTCTAGTGTTATTTCGGCATACTGGTGGCCTAACGTGAGGATATGGGTACTCCACCAGCTAGCATAGTGTGGAGCTTGGGCTTAGACCCAAGCTGGACGTAGAACAAGGACAGGTACGTAAGCGGGAGCTAGACTATGCCTCAGGTTGGTCGGCCATGCCCGACCTACCCACTATCCCTACTAACATTTTGGAACCCCCCACAGCTCCCCCCCCCCCCCCCCCCCCCCTTAAGGAACACATGCTTTGACCCCAAGCCTCCCTTAGTATCAGCAATTAGTCTCTGGACACAGGACAAACACCATTGTGTTCAGACCAATCTCTACATTCCGTAGATATGCCAAATGAGTGAATCTAGACACTTTCCATAATTAGCATTTGGGACCGAATTGAGGCTAACACAAAGGGCATGATAGCGACGGTGTTTGGCAGACATGGTAAGCTATCATGTAGCGATATTGAAGGACCAATCTTAATACGCGAGGGTTCTTGTCAAGCTAGTCCAAGACGGAGCAAAAGAGAACTAAAAAGCTAGGCAAAGTATGCTTAGCTAAATAGACATTTAGGAATTCTGTCCTTATGCTCATCCGGCCAAGTACAGATGCAAAGTCCAGTTTACTAACACTTGAACAAGAGGGGCTGATAAAGGGTCCAGCAATACCGACCTCCTGCCGTCGTGGCAGTAAGGAAAGAATATCCAAAAGGACTAGACGATAGGTAACTGTCGATACCCGAAGTCACATTTGCGACACTTTGTCCCCCTTGGGAAGATCAACGTCCTCGTCGATGCATACTCCAATCTAGAATACCACCAAGGAAACAACTCTAGAAAAAGTTCACTGTATTCACATTATGTGAGAAATGCACCAACTTAAATGAATTAGGGGTAACTTTTTTATCTAACGCGGATGCGCTACCCACTCAGACACCTTCCGGGCGTCATCGACAAGGAAATGACCAACTGAGTCAGCCACCCTTGCTGCTCTGGGTGTGACCCAGCTACAAAAGTGTGATATGCCCTTGCCCGCAAGGACATAGAGAGAGAAGCCAGAGGCCCCAACCCTCATAAGCAAAGAAACCAAACCCGTTGGTAAGGTTTAGATAGACTACTGTAAACAGGCAGTTAGAGTTGTTTACACGGTCATGCCCTTTTAACGGAATAAGGAATATCGATAAAGAGGGGGGCTATGTGACCAATCAATAGTAGTTACCCCATGACTAGAGATTTCAACATGCACACGAAGTGCCAAAGCCAGTCTGCCTATACTGGCCAAAACTCAAAGATCATGATATGGACTATATCAAAGTCGTAAACAATGATATCTTAGAGACTTAATTATCAGTGAGTAAATTTTATATTGGAACACAAAAGTATTCTAAGTAAGTTATCATGTGATAAACCAGTATTAGAGGATAGGAACAACCAAGATCACTATCATTGGAAAACATAGGATTCACCATCGAACAAAATTCAATAGCCAAACTATCATCAAGAAAACTCAATGATAAAACTTAACTATCAAAGATTGCAGATAGTATGCCAAACAACTTATCAAAGATAACTCAAAGAACACAAAGTATCATTGACTAGCAAGAAAAATGCTCGCGAATGTATCACCCAAAGGAAATAACATCGAAATCTATCAGAACTAACTCGAGCAATAATCAATAGAACATAATGAATGTGGTAAGACCAACAAACACTTAGTCATGCCAACTATTGCACTAGCCAATCTGAATATATCCCGGTCAACAATACAAAGGAACCCAAGTTGCTTTTAGCAAGTGTCAACTATATCCTATTGATATCTCAAACCCAAGAGACCAATCCAGAACAAACTATAAAGAACATGTGGTAATGCAAAAAGCCAGAAGCCATCAAAGAGAACAACTAACTATCATGAAAGATCATCAATCATCCCATCGATGAAGAGATGCATAATCATCATTGAAAAAAAGTTACCTAGCTGAGACACCTTCCTCACATAGTGTAGCGCATGTGATCATGGGATGAGATTTGGATATACTGTCACCGTGGATCCTTAGAACCTTGGGGGATAAATGGGAATAAAACAGCCACTAAGGGCTCTCTCATCAAGCAATTGCCCCTTTTCGAATTGGTTTAAGGGGAGAAAGATAGGGTGCACTACATTTGGTATCAAAGAATGAGTCTCAGCGAGTACTATTCAATGAGATTGGGCAACTACTCTCGTTGCATACGCAGAGATGAAAATGATGATCCGAGTGGGTACACGTTTGGGTGCAAAGACTTCGCAATGGTTCCTTGGGTATGGATTTGTTTACCTTTTTATACTATAATAATATGAGTTTGCTCTTGGGCTCACAAGGATGGATTTGAGGTGTACCATTTTACACGAGTTTGTGCTTGGGCTCGTGACTGAGGTATATTAGCAACTTGAGGTTTCACTTTAAGTTGGCAGAATTAATGTTAGCCTATCAGTGGTTCAATGAGTTGTTCCATGTACCATGGGTAAGAGTAAACCTTCCCTAGGTTTGCTGTGAGTGGCAAGTAGGCTAGTCCATAGCTGCTCAGCACGGCACAGTGGATCCTTCCTAGGCATGATTACAAGTGGACCAATCAAGACTATAGGGATTAGTCTACTAGTTCAAGTAATCATTGCCATGCTCTCTCATAAACTTTTCTTGGATTGAATTGAAGGCAGTGTGAACGCAAGCTTAAGGTTTAGTCAAAAGATAAAACCGAAAAGAGAGTCATCAAGGATGAAAGATCAAACACGTAAATCATTTTCTCTTCTTGGAGAGATGATTTGCAACGAGGTGTGACTCATTACTCGTGTTCATATTATGCAATCAAGAGTCCCTACCTTGATGCATGTTGGAAGTGGTGGTCTTACAAGGAGTGAGTCATGGCATGGATAGCGGTGAAACACTATACCATTTTATCTAGGCTTACTATTGGAAGACTTGGGTTGCAATGTTTAATTCTTTTCTGGGGAACCTTGCTATTGCTCCTTGAGTAGTCTGGTGTTGGATAAGTTTTGAGATTGGTTAGAAAGAGAGTGGCATGAGCTTGTCTGTGTTTATATCATATCCATGTGATAATGAGCAATGTGTTTATGAAGTTGCTTGGTTAAACAATGATCAACCCCAAAGTGGTTGATGGTGAAGCTAGTCTACTTGCACAAAGTAGCATTGTAGTAGCTTTGATTGGATTCTCGGTGGTGATCCATTATGTTAAGCTTAAGTTGGTACCTTGTTTCATTGAGAATGCCCATTGAGGTGTTGGAAATAGGGTTATAGCATTCACTTGCTATAGCTTGTTGGTTGATCCGTTAGCACTTGGAGTAGATTATTGGATGGAGAAGGTATGTAGTTGAAGCATTGACATCGCTAACACTTGTGTTAGTGGAAGTGGCATTGTTATTTCGAGTGATGAGGAATTTTCCTTAGAGCTTGATTTTCCATGTCATTTTTCTTGTTAGTATTTTGGCTTCACATTGGATCTTCAAGATGGTTGAAGAAAAATGTTAGTGCAATATGGATATCCGAAGATGTGGTTTTCGTGATCAAGCCTTTGATATTCATTTTGCACTTTGAGGATGTCGGTGTTGGATATCAGTTAGATGGGCAAAGATGTTCGATGCTTAAGCATGCTATGGGGTCATGAGAATTTATGTTAAGGTGAACTTATGTGAAGTTGTTGGTAGGAGAAACTTGGTTGAGTCTTGAAAGTTTGTATTCCTAGACTGAGAGTCATTCTTTCTCTAGCATGGAAATTTTCTACAAATTTTCTTAGGCTTTTCCAATGGCTGATCTGTTGATCACTTTGTCTGAAAACCATTCTATTTTTGTAAGCCAATACAAACTAGTGAAGGGGTTGGAGTTGACTTCGGTTGGCTTAGACCTTGGTAAGTAGTTTGTATGATGTGAAACGAAAGGGGATGTTGACATTTTGGGGTTAAGGCAATTGAGTTGGATAGAGTCTGGAGTTGCTGTAGAAAAGTGGCCGTTGCACTTTTCTAGAAAGGTGACCCTTGTGCGTCTCTTTTATAGCGTTTTGCTTGGTGGTAGGTTGCACCTTGCATTTTGTTAGACTCTATGAGAGTAATGAGTTTTCACTGATCTTGACTTAGTCTTGGTAGCCCTGTGCCTTGGCTAAGGATGGTGATGTCCAACTTCGTTGTTTGAGTTTGAGGTGTTGGTACCCATACTATAGCTTTGTCTAAGAGGAGGTTGTGTACCGATATGAGTCCATTTCATGGTCTTCACTTTAGTTTCGACTGAGTGTTGATCGCATAGCTAGCCTCTTCAAGACATGCTCAGAGCTAGTGGCTAAATGTTTTAGTGAGCTTATTGCAGTTGAGTTGGATTCGAGTGGTTATTTAGTTTGTGCTTGTCTATGAACTTTTATCTTGTACCTGGGGTATCACGTTCATGTTGGACAAGTATATAACTTGATGACAAGAGTTGGTGTTTGGGTCTTGTGAAGGCAAGTTGAGGAGTGATTGTTAGTTGCTTTGCAACTAGTGATTACTTGTAGACTTAGTTGAGGACTGTTGACACTTGCTTTGCTCGATGATGATTAGCAGTGATGGGCTTGCTTTACCGGATGGTGTTGTGGAGGATCGTGTCATTAGACTTACATGGGTTTTCCATGATGGCATATCGATTCTACCTCTGTCGATATCATTTGGTGACGTTTAGTCTATTGTAGCGCAAGCCAGTGCAAGACAAAGCAAAAGAGAACTAAAAAGCCAGGCCAAATATGCTTGGCTAAATAGACACTTAGGAATTCCATCCTTATGCTCATCTGGCCAAGTACAGATGCAAAGTCCAGTTTACTAACACTTGAACAAGAGGGGCTGATAAAGGGTCCAGCAATACCGACCTCCTGCCATTGTGGCAGTAAGGAAAAAGTGTCCGTAAGGACTGGCCGACAGGTAACTTTCGATACCTGAAGTCACATTCGCGACACTCCCCCCCCCCCCCCCCTAGGATCAGCCAATGCTCTGCCCAGCCTCTTGCTTTCACTCGAAGTTCTTCCCAGAAGAGGGTCCGAGCCTGCCCTTTGGTTGGGGCATAGATGTTCATGATCCCCACTCACCCAAAGTGCAAGCTGAGCACTAGGAGCTACACTCTCCCCGGCACAACCACTTCATGATCACTTGCTTGTGCCATCCATCTGGTGGAGACCACAATAGCTGTGCCACCCCCTGGCCTGGACTGAGCTGTTACTGCCGCATTCCACCAAGTTTTCCCTCTCATACTGAAGTTGTAGTCCGGTTCGGTGTCCATCTTGTGTTCTTGTATGCATAGGAAGTCTATCCTGCCTTCCAGTCCCAACTCCCTTACATGCGACTTGAGTTGGATTTTTTTGTGGAGCCTGCTGTCCGTGGAACTGAGGCCTCAACAGTTCCACGTAAGAAATGTTATGGTCATCATGGTGCGACATACTTCGAGGAGAACCTGTTGGTGCTTGGTTGCACCCTCCACTCTATGGATATGGTCTATACTGCTGTTGTCTTCCCTCAGAGTCTGGCCCAAGAGAATCCCCACACCATGTATTTTGCAAATCCTATTCATTCTATTATCGCTCGCTCCATCCGACTCTGGTAGTCCTCGAGAGCTACTATTTCTAGGAATGTTGCAATCCCTCGCTAGACCAGCCAGTTTTCTGCCTCTGTTGTTGCTAGCTCTCTCTTTAGGGGAATCCATTGGATCGCCAAGTTCACTATTTTAGGGATTACCATCTGGAAGCCTTCCTCGCTGGTTTCACCTGGGGGCCCTTCAAAGAGCCTACTCTTGGAGCTGGATCCTGCTACTGGTGGGGCCATCGAGAACCTAATATGTGGGGTGCAAGTTGGTTCTCGTTATAACAGCACCTTTTCTTCCTCCACTGGAAGTTTGAAAGGTCGTTCTAGGGCTGGTTTCCCCATCCTTGCTATGCATGCCGCTTCCTGGTGGCCCACCTTCTGGCAGAATATGCATCTTCTTCCTATGACTTATGTTTGGACCCTGATGTATTGTCCCAAGACGGCCAGCTCTGTTGGGGTCTCTGCCGGAGAGTCATTGTGAGACACAAAATCCCTAGGCCCCAAAGTGGAGCCGGAAAGGGTGCCACGTGGTAGTGGCTGAAGCGAGAGCCAAACGAGTGTAACACGTTTGGACCAAAAGCTCCGACTTGAAAAGTCAAGAGCGGGAGTGGAACTCCCAAAGAAGTGCTCGAGGAACGAGCACGAAGCGAGCAAAAAGCGAGGCTCCAAAAAGGGACCCAAAAGGACCAACACATGACACGTGGAAGTGTCCGAGATGGACTCGAGTTGGAGTCCGAAGTGGAGTCCGAGATGGACCCAAGAGGGACCCGAAATGGAGTCCGAGATGGAGTCCAAGATGGACCCGAAATGGAGTCCGAGATGGAGTCCGAGATGGACCCGAGATGGACCCAAGATGGAGTCCGAGATGGAGTCCGAGATGGACCCGAGATGGACCCAAGATGGAGTCCGAGATGGAGTCCGAGATGGACCCGAGATGGAGTCCGAGATGGAGTCCGAGATGGACCCAAAATGGAGTCCGAAATGGAGTCCGAGATGGAGTCCAAGATGGACCCGAGATGGAGTCCGAGATGGAGTCCGAGATGGACCCGAGATGGACCCGAGATGGAGTCCGAGATGGAGTCCGAGATGGAGTCCGAGATGGAGTCCGAGATGGAGTCCGAAGTCGAGACCGAGACCGGGACCGAGACCGAGACCGAGACCGAGACCGAGATCGGGACCGAGACCGAGACCGAGGCCGAGGCCGAGACCGAGCCCGAGCCCGAGTCCGAGTCCGAGTCCGAGTCCGAGTCCGGAGCCTGAGAGGGTGAAAGCCCAAAGCGTTCGTCTCCCAGACCCTGGGGGGTTTGGTGAGCTCCAAAAGTATAGTAGGGGGGAGGACTGCAGTGGAGCCAGTTTGGCCAGGAAAGGCCAGTTTGGCCCAGGAAGGCCGGACCCAGTGTTGGGTGATGAGCTGCCCACTGGGAAGTCCAAGACTGGAGTGAACACAGACCGACAAGCGGGGTAGCTTGGTGAAGTGTTCAAGAGCCGGCTCTAGTTCCCCCGGGAGATCGACTGGCCGATGCTCCCAGTCCAAGTGTGGGTGGCACTACCTACTTGGATACCTGGTGTGGCTCAACGGAACCCGCTCTAAGCCCATGGCTAGAGCACCTAAAGGTGAAAGGTGGGGAGAGTACCCAGGTGGCTCGCGTAAGGCCACGGTGTTCCGAAATGTTGTCCCGAAAGCCTAGACTGTGGAAAGGAAGAGGAGCAGTCCTCTGGGGTAGTGACCAAGGACACAGTCGTGTGGTGAGGAAGTCCCAGAGGACCATGGGACTTAGTGGTCGGGCCTGTGGGCCTCGATCCAGTGGCAGTGTTGGTAAACACGGCCAGGGGCAGAAAGGGACTTGGTAGGAACTGACAAAGGGACTTTGGGGAAGGCAATTCCCCAGGTCTGTGGGCATCCTAAGGATGCTAAGGAGCGGATCTAGGATCACCACCCGTGAACAGATGGCCCAGTCTTGGAGAGACGGGATGGTGATGCAAGTGGTATTGGACCACTAGTGCAGCAAAGGTGAATGGGCATGGCCTTAGCGTAACGGGCCGAGATGTCAGTGGTACCTTCGGATGTCGGTCTTTGGACCGGACACGTGGAGCACTTGGACCAGGTGCAAGTGTTGAGTGGCATGGATGCCATTCTTGGGGCAAGCAAGTCCCAAGTCCTGAATTGGACTAATGGAGGTTGTGAATGAGACTCCTCCAAATGGTCGGAGGTGTGGTTAAGTGACTAAAGTAGAATGGAAAATTTAGTCGCTTACAACTTGGTATCGGAGCTGTTCCTTAGTCCGACTTTTATTGGTGCTCAAGTATATCACCACTAGTGTTGGCATCGGAAGGTCCGAGGAGTGGGCCTATCCTTGAGGAGTAGCAAGTCGGGAAGACATGGCTCTCCATTACAGTTCATGTGCGAACTTGTAGACGAGGTGGTGGATAGAAAAGGGCCAATAATGGAACGACTTTGGGATCTTGGGAACAGTAGATGGCTTTTCTCAAAGAGTTGAGGATGTGATCCAGATGAGCGTTTGACTTAGCAAATTGGCTAATGTAGTTGTGGTAAACAACTATAGTTGGGATCACGGGAAAGATAGAGACTCCAAAACAATAAAGGAGTCACAAGATTTTCCTCATATAGTTGAGGTTGGTGCTCATGAATGTGAGACCAGAAGTAATGACCGTGGGAGGTCAAATACGGAAGAGGACTCAAGTCCTTGAAAAGGTAGCCGGGGCTACCTCTAATAAATGCTGGAACAACCCCAGGAGTTGGGGGTGTATTAAGTGGATGAGTTGGTGTTCTCATCACATGGACAAGTAGTCCTAAGGGGCAAAGGTTGCCCCCAGAGAACAAAATCAAGTGTCGGAGTAACACTTGTGAAAATAGTCCTTTTGAGTAGGACAGGAATGCAAGAAGTGTATTCCAATGAGCTAGTGCCTCACAAGTAGGACCTTACGAGTCGGTGGATTAACCAAGTCCAAAGTTGCTAGACGACTCAAGTAGAGTCAAGGGATGGTCCTAAAAGGACTGATGGAAGCATTTGGACTGAGGTGTGTTTTACCCCACGAAGGATGGGGGGGGATCATAGGATCCAAGGATGAGAACAAAGGGTATCTCATCGATGGCAAAATGTGCCGTGCTAAAAGTCGTGGGAAAGGTGTTCCCAAATAGAAAACAACTTTGACACAAAGTTGTGTGTGACCTCTATGGTGCCGTGTTAACAAATGGTTGGCATGAGAAAGAGCGGTATTGGTCTTGGCAAAGACTTAGACACAAAGAAAAAGTGTCATAGAGGTAGGCTCGTGGAGCCGATGGTGTGGAGACACCAAATGTGCCAAGGTGTGATACCTTAAGGCTATGTTGTTGGGTTCATGAGGACCCCTTGCCAAAGGAGTCCCAATGGAAATGGGAATGGCAAGGCCTAAGCTGGAAGGCATGCGGTTGGAGTGTGGTGACCCAGATAATGATGGAGGTGTGGAAGCACCAAGCAATGAGTTGTAAGACTTGACAGCTATGGGGCAACTAAGCAAGAGGTGCAAGATAATTGGTTAAGCGGGTAGAAGGTAACTACCCAAGACTTCTTAATGGTATAAAGAAGTTAGATATACCCTTACGGGGGATAAATTGTTTATGTTGCGATGTAGTAAGTCAATGTCATGAAAGGAAATACTCATTGTCAAGGAAGCCGTCATTGGGACACCTGAATACTCTAGAACACCAAGAGGTGGTGTTTGATGTCGCGAGGGCAATGGATAAAGCCCAAGGGACTAAGTCCCTAGCGAATGATGGATAGAAGGTGCTATCCAAATGTTCAAGGTTGCGGAGACAGGAGAGGACTGTCTACCCAAGTTGGACAAAGCCAAAAATGGAATTTTGGCAAGGCTAGTGATGGGCATGTAAAGGCCCATAAGCAACAATGTAATCCCAGTGTGTGGGATTATAAGCTGAGCATACCCAGATTGAGGAACCACTCCCTGGGCTATTGGGTAGGTTCATCCCTAAGAATACTTGCTAAGGCATGATTGAAAGTGCAAAGCTATCCTCCTGGTCTGGAGGAAAATGACCAAAGGAAAGGTGTGAAGCCAAAAAAGCAATAAGTAAGGGGATAGAACCGAACCGTAGGAATCAAAGGGCATAACCAAGGTTGGTTATGCCAGCTGGGAGTGGAGAATCAAGTGGGGGCTCGAGGGTGTTGCCACTAGCAACCGTGATGCCATGGAGAGTCTAAAATATGGAATTGTCCATGTTAGACTATGTGGCATTTGGAAAGCTGGCAAAAAGGGAGGCCTTAGCAAGCTGAGGGACAGAGTTCCTTCAAGGTTCCCAAAGACGATTCTAGGTAGCTTAGTACCTAGAAAGGCCAAGTGTAAATGGTTCATGAAACGCGCGAAATTAGAGTGGCGCAGCAGAAGCGTGGTCTTGAAGCTTGCCATGAGGCAAGGCTATCAAGGTTAGGGAAGTAGTTCCCGAGTGTTCAAAGAGAGGGCTTTGAACGAAAGTCGATGGTCAAGGGCTTTCACGCTTATGCAGGAACCATGTTACAGTGGTCGGAGGACTTGCCAAGCAAGATTGGCACGTCGGGGGAACAAATACCTTAGTTGAAGGTGATAACTTCAAAAAGGGTGGGCCATGGGGCCGAGCATGGAGGAGTCCATGCATGATCACAGACATGTCAAGTGAGAGGACTTGGCAGTGTGGAGGAACTAGGTTCCTAAGCTGTGATCTATAGCGCGCTTTAAAAATAAGTTGGTGCACCGGCGTGGGGAGTCACGCCAGGCATCTTGTGTGATGCCGTCCGTAGATGCATATACGGAGGTTGGGTTCGAGTCCCGACCCTCTAGTGCTTGGGTTCGAGTCCCAAATCACTAGGGCGTGGTGATGGTTTGGAATATGAGGACACTCATACTTCGGTGGTCATGGACTCTCAGTGGGGAGACTGGTTTGGGCACACCGCCAAGCGAGGGATGCCTCGGAGTCATGATGCACGGTTAGATTGCTTAGAGTGAAAGCTCGGCATATCTAACTTGAATGCTTTGGTGCAAGTGGCACCAAGGACGTGGTGAGTGAGATGGGGACACCTAATCTCAGTTGCTATGGACCCTTGGCTGGAAGGGCTGGCTTGGGCGCACCGCCAAGTGTGGGGGATGCCCCCGGGGTCGTAGTTAACAAGTTAAAGGTCTGGAAGACCTAGTACCTATTGGCAAACCTATTAAGGTGCCGAGGTGAGATCACTAGGTGATCTTGTGGCTAAATAAGGACAAGGTCCTTGTTTGGGTTAAGGAATAAGGTTCCTAGTTCAAAGTGTTGATTTGAACTATTGAGGATGGTGTGGCTTGGTCAAGGTGACCAAGTGGGAAAAGCACCTTAGGGAAATGAGCTATGTCATTGCGATGGCATAGTGTGTCCAAGGAAAGTAGTCTTTAAAGAGACCCATGAGAGGGTCACAAAGGTGGGCCGAGGATAGAGCCCACAGTAGAAGATGATAAAAGAGACTTACTAGGGGTGAACACCCTAGTCTTGGCAAAGCAGAGCCTTTGCTATGGAATCAAAAGAATACCTCAAGGAGGGAGGTAGAGATTCGATGTTGCTTGGTGCAACAATCAACGGATAGGAGCAAAAGATGAGTGGCCAAGATAGGGCCATGGAATCCCTTGGAAGGAATCCAAGTGACAAAGTTAAGCGAGGAACACTAATGTGTTGGACACTAACAAATTGCGGGAAAGGAAGTGTATTTCCAAGGATGGATTCCGAATTGCTCCGATTTGGCGAAAGTGGAAGCTCCAAAGGAGGGAGCAGTAAGGTAGCCAAATGATAGGGCAATGGACAACCCTAGCACAAGGTGTGATAAATGGAACTTAGTGCCCAAGGTGGCACGAAATAGAAAAGAGGATGATGGTGCCCTCAAGTAATGAACTTCCTAGGATAGGGAAGTGGAGTTGCACAATCTGTGCAATGCAAGGTGTTGAAGACACCTAGGAAATTGACTTCAAGAAGTCAAAGGTAAACGTTCCAAAGTGCAAAGGTAGATCAATGGAATCTGTGACTACTCAAGAAGAAGTAGTGGGATTGACTTAGAGAAGGGTCTCTAAGAGGTTTAGCGAGAACTAAACCAATAAAAGGAGAGAACCACTACATGTGGTCCAATCAGTCTCTAAGTTGGGAGACTACCCTCCTTAAAGGATAGGCAAGGCCTGGTGAGCCTTTGGTGTCAAACCATTGAGGCATATGCAAAAGGCATGGTGAGCCTTCAATGTTAAACCATTGACAAATATTTGCTAGGTGCCAAGGATGGAAATGGTAACACATGCGAGTGTTACTCTACAAAATGGTTTACCGTTCGATGAGGACATCGAACTTCGTCTATGGGTGGTGGAGTTGTGAGACACAAAATCCCTAGGCCCCAAAGTGGAGCCGGAAAGGGTGCCACGTGGTAGTGGCTGAAGCGAGAGCCAAACGAGTGTAACACGTTTGGACCAAAAGCTCCGACTTGAAAAGTCAAGAGCGGGAGTGGAACTCCCAAAGAAGTGCTCGAGGAACGAGCACGAAGCGAGCAAAAAGCGAGGCTCCAAAAAGGGACCCAAAAGGACCAACACATGACACGTGGAAGTGTCCGAGATGGACTCGAGTTGGAGTCCGAAGTGGAGTCCGAGATGGACCCAAGAGGGACCCGAAATGGAGTCCGAGATGGAGTCCAAGATGGACCCGAAATGGAGTCCGAGATGGAGTCCGAGATGGACCCGAGATGGACCCAAGATGGAGTCCGAGATGGAGTCCGAGATGGACCCGAGATGGACCCAAGATGGAGTCCGAGATGGAGTCCGAGATGGACCCGAGATGGAGTCCGAGATGGAGTCCGAGATGGACCCAAAATGGAGTCCGAAATGGAGTCCGAGATGGAGTCCAAGATGGACCCGAGATGGAGTCCGAGATGGAGTCCGAGATGGACCCGAGATGGACCCGAGATGGAGTCCGAGATGGAGTCCGAGATGGAGTCCGAGATGGAGTCCGAGATGGAGTCCGAAGTCGAGACCGAGACCGGGACCGAGACCGAGACCGAGACCGAGACCGAGATCGGGACCGAGACCGAGACCGAGGCCGAGGCCGAGACCGAGCCCGAGCCCGAGTCCGAGCCCGAGTCCGAGTCCGAGTCTGGAGCCTGAGAGGGTGAAAGCCCAAAGCGTTCGTCTCCCAGACCCTGGGGGGTTTGGTGAGCTCCAAAAGTATAGTAGGGGGGAGGACTGCAGTGGAGCCAGTTTGGCCAGGAAAGGCCAGTTTGGCCCAGGAAGGCCGGACCCAGTGTTGGGTGATGAGCTGCCCACTGGGAAGTCCAAGACTGGAGTGAACACAGACCGACAAGCGGGGTAGCTTGGTGAAGTGTTCAAGAGCCGGCTCTAGTTCCCCCGGGAGATCGACTGGCCGATGCTCCCAGTCCAAGTGTGGGTGGCACTACCTACTTGGATACCTGGTGTGGCTCAACGGAACCCGCTCTAAGCCCATGGCTAGAGCACCTAAAGGTGAAAGGTGGGGAGAGTACCCAGGTGGCTCGCGTAAGGCCACGGTGTTCCGAAATGTTGTCCCGAAAGCCTAGACTGTGGAAAGGAAGAGGAGCAGTCCTCTGGGGTAGTGACCAAGGACACAGTCGTGTGGTGAGGAAGTCCCAGAGGACCATGGGACTTAGTGGTCGGGCCTGTGGGCCTCGATCCAGTGGCAGTGTTGGTAAACACGGCCAGGGGCAGAAAGGGACTTGGTAGGAACTGACAAAGGGACTTTGGGGAAGGCAATTCCCCAGGTCTGTGGGCATCCTAAGGATGCTAAGGAGCGGATCTAGGATCACCACCCGTGAACAGATGGCCCAGTCTTGGAGAGACGGGATGGTGATGCAAGTGGTATTGGACCACTAGTGCAGCAAAGGTGAATGGGCATGGCCTTAGCGTAACGGGCCGAGATGTCAGTGGTACCTTCGGATGTCGGTCTTTGGACCGGACACGTGGAGCACTTGGACCAGGTGCAAGTGTTGAGTGGCATGGATGCCATTCTTGGGGCTAGCAAGTCCCAAGTCCTGAATTGGACTAATGGAGGTTGTGAATGAGACTCCTCCAAATGGTCGGAGATGTGGTTAAGTGACTAAAGTAGAATGGAAAATTTAGTCGCTTACAGTCATCTCCATCGGGACATCCCAGAGTGCAATGTTGAGGGGAAAGGTCCCTCCTTTCAGTCACACTTGTTCTTCTTCTGTAAACCTTGGGACCCAAGAGTGGAAAGATACAGCCCATTGGCTGTCAATCACTCCATGCAGCTCCTCTGCTCATTTTCTCACCTCCTCATCCTCGAACATGACCATGTAGCACCCTTTACCATGTGGGAGTAACTTCTGGACCATGATCCCTTTCTCCAGCGATACGTTAAGCTAGTCAATGGCAAGGCACCCTGTTGGGAAGCTGCCTTGGAAGACTGCAATGGTTGCTTTTAGTTTCAGCTCCACTTCTTTGGCCACCACTACTTGCTGCAAATGATCCAGCAGCTGCACTGATTTAGTTCTGCTATTCTGCATTGTCCTTCCATTGTTAGGGACCTGCACGTTTGTCTTTATCTCTGGGCCGTCTCCACTCCCATGCATATCATCCTTGTTGTTCTATCTTGCATACGCGTCTTGGTCCTTGGATCTCTTAAGTGTGAGACACAAATCCCTAAGCCCCAAAGTGGAGTCGAAAGGGTGCCACGTGGTAGTGGCCGAAGCGAATGCCAAACACATTTGGACTAAAAACTCTGACTTGAAAGGTCGAGAAAGGGAGTGGAACTTCCAATGAAATGCTCAAGGAACAAGCACGAAGCGAACAATAAGTGAGTCTCTAGAAAAGGGACACAAGAGGACCAACACATGACATGTGGAAGAGTCAGAGATGGAGTCCAAGATGGACCAAGATGGAATTCGAGATGGAGCCTGAGATGGACCCGAGATGGAGCCTGAGATGGACCCGAGATGGAATCCAAGATGGAGTCCGAGAAGGACCCGAGATGAAGTCCAATGTCAAGACCGAGATCAAGACCGGGACCAGGACCGAGACCAAGGCCAAGGTCGAGATTGAGCCCAAGCCCGAGTCCAAGTCCGAGTCCGAGTCCGAGTTCGAGTCCGAGTCCAAGTCCGAGTCCAAGTTTGAGTCTGAGAGGGTGAAAGCCCAAAGCATTTGTCTCCCAGATCCTGGGGGGGTTGGTGAGCTTCAAAAGTATAGTAGGACTCCAGTGGAGCCAGTTTGGCCAGGAAAGGCTAGTTTGGTCAGAAAAGGCTAGTTTGGCCCAGGAAGGCTGTGCCCAGGTATTAGGTGATGGGATAACCACTGGGAAGTCCAAGGCTAAAGTGAATACGGACAAACAAGCGGGGTAGCTTGGTGAAGTGTTCAAGAGCCGACTCTAGTTCCCCCAGGAGATCGAATGGTCCATGCTCCCAATCCAAGTGTGGGTGGCACTACCTACTTGGATACCTAGTGTGGCTCAATGGAACCTCGCTCTAAGCCCATCATGGGGCTAGAGCACCTAAAGTCGGAAGGTGGGGAGAGTACCTATGAGGCTCGCGTAGGGCCACAGTGTTCTGAAATATTGTCCCAAAGTCCCAGAGTGTGGAAAGGAAGAGGAGTAGTCCTCTAGAGAAGTGACTAAGGATACAGTCACATGGTGAGGAAGTCCTGGGAGACAGTGGGACTTAGTGGTCGGGCCTGCGGGCCTTGATCCAATGTTGGCGAATTCGGCCATGGATAGAAAGGGACTTGGTGGGGATTGAAAAAAGGATATTGGGTCAAGCTATTTCCCATGTCTACGGGCATTCTAAGGATGCTAAGGAGTGGATTTAGGTTGATCACTCATGGACGGATGGCCCAATTTGTGAAAGACAGGACTATGATGCAAGTGGTGTTAGAACACCAGTGTGACAAAGGTAAATGGACATGGCCTTAGTCTAATAGGAAAACATGTCGGTGGTATATTTGGATGTCAGTCACGAGATCGGACATGTGAAGCACTTGGACCAAGTGCAAAAGTTGAGTGGCATAGATGCCACTTTCGGGGCCTAGCAAGCCCCAAGTCCCAAATTGGACTTATGAAGGTTGTGAATGACACTTTTTCAAGTGGTCGGAGGTGTGGTTAAGTGACTAAAGTAGAATGGAAAATTTAGTCGCTTACATCTGGGTCCTTGGGCTGGTTGTCTCCCCCAACATTTTCTCCTTTTCCTTTCTGATTGTATTTTGGGGCACTTGGCTTCCTCCCTTTCAGATAGGTCACCTAGTTTCTTCTCAATCGCGTTGTCACCCTTCTTGGAAACTTTCTTCTTCTCGTGAACTGGTGATTCCTCTTGTTGTAGGAACTCTTCCACTACTTCTGCCCATTCTGTCCTTTCTTGTTCCTTGCTCCATGCCTTCAACTTTCTCTTCACCACCTTGCATTCTTTCTTCTTTTCTATTTTGTGTTTCTTGCACTCGTTTTGGGCCTCCTCTCTCATTTGTTGCATTTGCTTCTCCTGGTCCTCTAGCAGCTCTGCAAGAGGCTTATCTTTGTCTCTACGCTTTGGTTGGTCCTCTTGGGTGCCTTTTTCCTGCTTGTCACGGGTGGCCACGCTTTCTTCCGTATTAAACAGTTTTGCCTTGTCCAAATTCTTCTTGGTCTCCACTGTGTCTGCGACCAGGTGGAAAGCTTCCCTGTATGCTGGGCCAAGCACTAGGTCCTCTTCGAGTACATTTGTCTCCTGGTGCCAGATTTCTACCATGAGGATATCCTGGTGGAGGATGAGATCCTCTGTGGAGCACCTATTAAGCTTTTGCTTGAAGTCCCTCAGACACCAACACAGTTCTCCTATGTCGGAAAAACATGGCATGACCTCTTGTACATCGACTGCCCTCGTGTGAGACTTGGTCTTTGGTTGGGATCCCACTGATTTCGCGGGAGACTGCATCTCCATCTCCTTCGGTCTATTTGTGAGGTCTGAGTGCCATCTATGGGCGAATTTGTGGCTGAGTGATACCACAATGCTCCTGTTTCTAGTGTTTGCCCGATCCAGTGGTAGGACGTTGTCCCCCAGGGCATTTTCTCTCCCTTCCTACTCGTTCGGGCTCTTCTACAATTCAAGGTTGTCCTTGTCTCCTGTCTCGAAGTGTGTGGTGTTGGAGAGGGCACTCATTCCACTCTAGGCCCCGTGGTGGGGGATAGAGCACGCTCCTGCTTGTCCTCTTTTCCTGCATCTACACTTACTCAGATTGTTTCACCTCGCTTGCGTGTGCCTCTCCCTTGCTTACGTGGTGTTGCTATCCAGGAGCCTTCGCCACCCCTCGTCTCGCGATTCAATATTGCCATTTCCCCGGCGTTTGGGGCTCCCAAGTGGCTCCTCAGAGCTGCATTTCCCAGCAGCTGGTGTTGTTCCACTGGTTCTTTCACCACCAGAATTACTAGGTTTAGCCCCGCATTCTGCTCCAACATGCCCAGTCTTATGGGACTTCTCACATTCTCCTCCTTTGCCCATACCTTCTTTGCCAGCATCCCCAGGCTTCTTGTCCACTTGGGGCTCAGCCTTCCCTCAACCTTGTCCTTTTGCGTTTCCACCCAAAGAGTATCCTTAGTGGATTGCGAGTCCTCCCTAGCCCGGCTCGAGCCCGTGCCTTCATCTACCTGGCTTAGTTAACCTTGCATCTGCCCACTAGTCAAACTGAGCTGAGTAGGGCACCTCCAGCCACTGTTCGTGGTTCCCTTATCTTGGGCGTGCTTGCCACTTCCATCTCCTTGAGGAGCTTAAGAGTTTCTTCTGCCCGGGTCATTGTCTCCTTTGTTCCTCTCTGTATTTCCTCTTGAAGGACCTCTATCGCTTGTGCCTCATACTTCTCACTATCCGGCTCCTGTGACTGCTCCGCCTGTGAGTCTCCTCTACTGGATGCATCGCTGCTGTGGCCCGAGTTCATCTTACCAAGCCCTGTACCATCGTGGCAGCCAAGAGGTTGCTGCTTAGTGCCCATTGGGGTTTTGTGGCTTGCTGCTCATCTTTTTATCAGTCCACCCTGGGGTAGACAAATATTGAGGCCACGCCCCCTTGTCCCTCGTCCGAGCGTGATGGGCTGCCCTCGAGCTCTTCCTCTGCTGAATGATTTGCTTGGGTCTATCCTGGGCACAAGAAAATGAGACAACACAGAGATCAGAACAAAGAGATTCTTCCTTGAATCTCATGGCGGATGCCCCCGCCAATGGTAGCAAGTGTGGGGAGATTGGGCGCTCTCCCCTTGGTGCTAATCCACCTCTAGCTGCGCTTCCAGTTACGACAGCCACGGCACTAGACGCTGTGCCTCTCCTTGCCCTAAAGCGCCAAACATTTTTTTTAGGTCCTTGGGTAGCAAGGTGGCTTTCATACACTATAGTATCATTTAGATTCAATTTAACACAGGAGGTGCTTGTGAATCAAATTTGTAAACAAACCAACTGGATGGACTATGCAACGTTTTTCTTATATCTTAAAAGCTATCCAGAGTTAATATTTCTTGTGAAGTTGTATGTAGGAGGAAGTTGCTTGAGTCTTGAAGGTTTGTATTCCTAAACTAAAAGTCATTTTTTCTCTAGGATGGAAAATTTTCCATAAATTTTCTTAGGCTTTTCTAATGGCTAATTTGTTAATCATTTTGCCCAAAAATCATGTTGTTTTTGAAAGGTAGTACAAACTAGTATAACGAGTTAACTTCAGTTAGCTTAGACTTTAGTATATAGTTTGTATGATGCAGTTTAACAAAGATGCTGACTTTTGGGGTTAAAGCAATTGAGTTGAATAAAGCTTGGTGTTGGTGTAAAAAAGTTGCCGTTGCACTTTTCTAAAAAGGTAACCCTTGTGCTTTTCTTTTATAGTATTATATTTAGTAGCAGATTGCATCATGTATTTCATTCAACTTTATGAAAGTAGTGAGCTTTCATTGATCTTGACTTGGTCTTGGTAACCTTATGTGTTGGTTGAGGATGTTGATGTTCAATTTAGTTGTTTGTAGTTGAGGTGTTAATACCCATACTATAGTTTTATTTATGAGGAGGTTATGTATTAATATGAGTCCATCTCATGGTTTTCACTTTAGTTTCGATTGAGTGTTAATCATACATAGCTAGCCTATTCAAGGCATGGTCCAAGCTATTGGCTAAACATGGTGAGGTTATTGTAGTTCAATTGGATTTAAGTGATCATTTAGTCTATGCTTGTCCATATTCTGTACTTGAGATATTACCTTCATGTTGGATAAGTATGTGACTCAATGGCATGATTTTAGTGTTTGGGTCTTATAAAGCCAAGTTGAAAAAGTGACTGTTAATTGCTTTGCAATTAGTGATTGCTTATAGACTTTGTTGAGGACTTTTGATACTTGCTTCAGTTGATGAAGATTTATCAATGATGGGCTTGCTTTCTAAAATGGTGTTGCGGAGGATTGTGTCATTAAACTTATATAGTTTTTCCATGTTGGTATATTAATTCTACCTTTGTCAATATCATTTAGTTACATTTAGTCAGTGGTGTTAAATTACATTGAGTTTTGGATGTAGTGAATCACTCTTTAATTATGTGTTATCTATAACTGAGTTTTGCTAAAGGACACTAAATAACGTATCTTCAAATGATTAACTTGATTGCTAAATAGCTTTGAGAAGTGATTCATTTTTTGCTTTCTTTTTAGCTTTGTTATGGTGTTGATGGTATTGAAGTGATGTGTTATTGTTAACATTATTGTTGTTGAGATTGAAGTGAGATAAGATGCCTTTCCAAAGGGTTGATATTAAGTTTCATTAGTTTCAATATAGATAGTATTGATGATTTGGCTTTAGCTTTATGTTATTGGCATTTATGCATTTGCTAGTTAGTAACTATATTGGCATTCAAACAAACTAAGTGGCAAGTTGAGTTAGTTGTATTTCAAATAAAATTATTTAGTAGGGGTTGAGCTTTGAGTTTTTCTTTGAAAAGTATTTTAGTCATAGGCTACACTAACTTTACAAGAGGAATAGTTAATGATTGATATTGAAAATGTTGGTTCTTTGTTAGATTTAAGTTGGTATATATCAATCATTAATGATTCTTTCTATGCTTTTTATAAAGTGAGTTACGTTTTATTATGATGTTGGATTAGTTTAGAGTTTAGTCAAATAGAGAGTGGCATAAGTTTGTCTGTGTTGTGAATAAAAGTTAGTGATGTGGGGTGTTGTAAGTCTCTATGGGTGGAGTGTGGCATTTATGTTGGGTGTTGTAAGTCTCTCCCAATCCCCCTCCCCGGGTTAGACTGGACTTAAGGTTCGGCTACACTCCCCGCAAACACAAGCAACCAAGCACACTAAGCCTCTAGGTTCCTAACACCCCTTGGTACAACAAGACTTGATCATGGGACCCTCTAAATCCCAAGCCTTGGGTGCAACACTTGCTTCGGGACATCGGAGTGAAACACCGTGGCCTAACGGCCCGGTATGGGTACCTCTACCCCCCACTTCCATCCCGAAGGGAAAGCCCAAGCCCCTAGGAAGGGCGAGGACCAATAAGCCACAAGGTACTCAAGTGGGGCACCACTCCACATGAGCCGGGAGCACCGCAGTTGGTTTCCCTTTCGGGAGTGGGAGCTGCTCTTGAGCACTTTCCTGGGTGGCCCCTCTGGCACCACCCAAGGCCCCTCGGCCCCAGTCTCAATCTCAAGTCAATTTGGAAGCACCATTGGAGAGTTCCTTCAAGACTAGTTCCTGGACCTCACTATCCCTACTATACCTTTGGAACCCCCTGCAGCCCCCCCGGGAGATGCACGCTTTGGGCTTTCACCCCTTGACCCGTATTAGTACTCGAACTCGGTCTCGGACTCGATCTCAGACTCGATTTTGGACCCGACTTCGGACTCGGTCTTGGACTCGATTTCAGACTCGATCTCAGACCCGATCTCGGACTCGACTTCGGACTCGACCTCAGACTCGGTCTCAGACCCAATCTCGGATCTCGCACTCTTTCTCAAACTCGGTCTCCGAGTTGGCCTCGGACTCTATCTCGAACTTGGTCTCAGAGTCAGTCTTGGACTCGATCTCAGACGTGGTCCCATCCGATGAACTCTTTGTCATTTCGGTTATAATTTTCGTTCCTTACAACTCCACCACCCATAGAAGAAGTTCGATGCCCACATCGAACATCTCTTTTTATCCTATGACTTGTTGACCATGTCTCCGGGGGCATCCTTCCACTCAGCGGTGTGCCTAAGTTAGCCTCCCTGGCCAAGAGCCCATGACAACGGAATATAGTTGTCCCTATACCCCTCACCCCACCACACCCTAGTATGGTCATGCCTCAATCTTGTAAGGCTCCACGAACTTGGTTAAGGAATTCAAAATTAGTTCACTTTCAGGAATATATGCATCTTACCTTTGGGTCAACTTCCAGTTGATCCCACTTGGTAGCCTGAGGTTTTTGGTGTTCAGCCACACCTTCTCCCCAGCTTGGAACTCTACATCCTGGCGCTTTTGGTTTGCGTACTTGGTTTGCCTTTGTTCAGCCCATTCCAAGGAATCCCTCACTAGATTCCAAATGTTGAGTCTTTCTGCCGTGAATGCCTCCACTGTAGGTAACTCTCCATGATACTCAGCCACACCGAGTTCCACAAGACCTTCAATAGCTCGTCCATTGATGACTTCCCATGGACTCACCCCGATACTTGAGTGTGGTGAGTTGTTATAGCACATTTCTGCAAGTCCCAAATGACTTACCCAATCAGTCTTGTCTTCAGAGACATAGCATTGCAAATAATGCCACATTGTTCGTGTAAACCTTGAAGTGTCTTCCAAGGTAGTGTCCCCACTCCTTGAGCACCTTGACCACCGCAAATAATTCCTTCTCGTGGGCAGGCCACTTCCGTTGAGCCTGGTCCAACTTCTTCGAGAAGAACGCTACTAGATGGTTGTCTTGCTTCAAAATTGCACCCAATGCAAAGTCTAAAGCATCCGTTTCTACCTCAAAGTCCTTACCAAAGTTTAGTAATGCCAACACGGGAGCCTTCCTCAACTTCTTTTTGAGGTGGACAAATGCTGCCTCGCATTCTGCTGTCTATACCATCTTGCCTTTTCCTGTTTGTTCTGTTAAGGGCAAGGCTACTCTCAAATAGTGTTTGGTAAACTTTCGGTACTAGTTGCATAGCCCCAAGAATGCCCTTAACTTGTGTACATTCGATGGTCACTCCCAATCTTGAATGGCTTGGACCTTCTCAAAGTCCACCTTGAGCCCATCCTTGCCCACCACATGCCTGAGAAACTTTACCTCTTGTTAAGAAAAGTCACATTTGCTCTCTTTAGCATACAGCTAGTGTTCCCTTAGTTTCTCAAACACCTTCATCAAGTGTTTGGCATGCTCCACTAGCGTTTTGCTATAGATCAGGATGTCGTCAATATAAATGACCATAAAGTGATCCTGATAGGGTACAAAGATGTGGTTCATCAAAGCCGAAAACGTTGCTGGTTCATTGCATAGCCTAAAAGGCATCACCAGAAACTCAAAGCTCCCATACCTTGTTCAATAGGTTGTCTTCTCAACATCTTCCTTTGCTACCCTGATCTGGTAATATCTTGACATTAGGTCAATCTTCGAGAAGTATTTTGCCTTTCCCAACCTATCGAACAGGTCCTCAATCCTTGGCAAAGGGTACTTGTTCTTCTTGGTATACTTGTTGAGTAACCGGTAGTCTATGCACATGTGCATAGATCCATCTTTCTTTTTCACAAATAACACCAGCACCCCATATGGCGACTTGCTAAATCTAACATACCCTTTGTCCACCAACTCCTCTAGTTAGCACTTGAGCTCCTCGAGTTCTTTTTTGTTCAAACAATAGGGGGGACGAACCACTGCCTCAGCACCCTCAACCAACTCAATCTTATGTTCTATCGGTCGTGCAGGGGGCAACCCCACCGGTAGCTCCTCTGGCATAGTATCCTGGAATTGGTCTAACACCTGTTGGATCACTAAAGTTACTTCTTCTATTATTGTCTTTTTGTCACTCTTCACTGAGAGTAAGGATAGAAATGTTGTCTTGGTTCCTTTAGTGAGTTGTCCTTTCGTGGACACCAGGTTCAGACAGGAATCTTTGGCCTTGCATTGCCCTACTTTAGATCCTGGGTCTCCACCCTAGATCTTCTTCCTTGTGCATTTGCTAGTACCATAAGGTTCCTACCTTGTCTATGCTGGGCTACAACAAACCGATTGAACCAATCCATCCCGAAGATCACATCAAATCCCGCCATGTCTAACACGGTGAAATCTATGTCTACTTTCCATGTCCTTACTTCAACTCTCGCTTGTCAAAGTACCTCATTGATGCCTTTAGCTACCTTGAACAAACTTTATAGTCCTTGTTTTGCCCAATCGCTGCACCATTAGTTCGACTTGCTGAACTATGTCTATAGCCACAAAATTATCCGAAGCACCCGTATCAATAAGGATCTTAATAAAGCTACCTCCGAGCTTCCCTCGGAGGGCTAGTAGATGTCGCAAACAACTCTCTACCAAAGTTGATCGTGTAATGAGTAACTTTGAGCTAGAGACTGGATCCCATTCCTCAATTTAGATTTCACCCAACTTAATGGCTATATTGGCCTTGGCCTTCTTCGAATAGGGACATTCCCTCGAAAAGTGTCCCACTTCACCGTAGTTGTAGCATATGTTGTTTCCCACGCTGCTTGTTTCCCAATCCTCCACCACCTTATAGTCGTTCACTCCCTTGAAGACCGGTGGGGGCTTTGGTTTGTACTTGGGAACTGCCTGAGGGACTGATTCCACTTCAGTCTCTTCGACCTTTTTTGGTTTTGCCTTAGTCCCTGCCAAAGGGTCCGCACCTTTTGCACTACCAGCATCCGCAGTCTTTTGCCTTTTCTTCCGCTTCTCGTTATGCTTTAGCTTGTGTATGAGAGTCTCCAGCAGGGCATTGGTCTGTGCCAATTGTCCTTTTAGAATGTCCAATCGAGCCTTGGACGACCAAACCTCACCACTGGACTCCTGTTTGGAAGTTTCCTCACTGGAGTCCTCCTCATGCAAGGATTCCTCATCTATAGCCTCTTGTTCGACTGGAGGCTCCAGCTCTGGAGGAGGTTCAGACTCCGCCTTAGTTCGTTTCCGCCTTGCCTTTGCCATCTCCCAGCAATCCGCCTCTAGCCTTCGCTAGAACTGAGGAAAAGGCTCCGATACCAAATTGTAAGCCACAAATTTTTCCTTTCCCATTTGGTAGCTTACCTCATCTATCCGACTAACACTACCTTGGCTTTTGCTAAGTTCCTTCACCAAGGTTCCCACCTATTGTACCAGCTCCTACTTGGTCCTACTTGGTTTCAGCAACTCATTATACGAGTAACGGAGCGTTAGCCATCCATCCACAGATTCCCTAATCTCTCCCAATCTCCCTCCTTGGGTTAGACTGGACTTAAGGTTTGGCTACACTCCCCGCAGGCACAAGCAGCCAAGCACACCAAGCCTTGGGTGCAACACTTGCTTCAGGACACCGGGGCGAAACACCATGGCCTAACAGCCAGGTATCGGTACCTCTACCCCCTCACTTCCAACCCAAAGGGAAGGCCCAAGCCCCTAGGAAGGGCGAGCACTAATGAGCCATAAGGTACTCAAGTGGGGCACCACTCCACATGAGCCGGGAGAACGGTTTCTCTTTCGAGAGTGGGAGCTGCTCTTGAGGACTTCACTCGGTCTCAAACTCGATCTTGGACCCAATCTCAGACTCAACTTTGAACTCGACCTTGGACTCGACCTCGAACCCGATCTCGGATCTCGGACTCTATCTCAAACTCGGTCTCAAACTCGGTCTTGAACTCGGTTTCTGAGTCGGCCTCGGACTCGATCCCGGACTCTATCTCGAACTCAGTCTCAAAGTTGGTCTTAGACTCGATCTCAGACTTGGTCCCATCCGATGAACTCTTTGTCAGTTTGGTCATGCTTTCGGGGGTCCTTTAACCTATGACACCTCGGGGAGTTGTTTCGTTACAAGAGTGTCCATAAGGACTAGCCGACAAGTAACTTTCGATACCTGAAGTCACATTTGCGACACTCTCCCCCTCTTAGGGAATATCAACATCCTCGTTGATGCATACTCAAGTCTAGAATACTGCCAAGAAAACAATTCCAGAAAAAATTTACAGTATTCATACTATGGGAGAAATGCACCAACTTAAATGAGTTAGCGTAACTTCTTTGTCTAACGCAGATATGCTACCAACTTAGACACCTTTCGGCCATCGCTGACAAGGAAATGACCAATAAAGTTAGCCACCCTTGCTGCTCTGGGTGTCACCCAGCTTACAAAAGTGTGATATGCCCCTGCCTGCAAGGACATAAAGAGAGAAGCTAGAGGCCCTAACCCTCTTGAGCAAAGAAACTAAACCTGTCAGTAAGGTTTAGATAGACTACTGTAAACAAGCAGTTAGAGTTGTTTACACGGTCACGCCTTTTTAAACAGAATAAAGAATATTGATAGAGAGGTGGGTGATGTGACTAGTCGACAGTAGCTACCCCATGACTAGAGATTTCACGATGCACATGAAGTGCCAAAGTTAGTCTACCTATACTGGCCCAAGTTCAAAGATCAATAGATGAACAATATCAAAGTCAGAGACAATGATATCTTAGAGACTTAATTATTAGTGAATAAAATTTAAATTAGAACACAAAAGTATTCCAAGTAAGTTATCATCCGATAAACCAGTATTATAGGATAGAAACCACTAAGATCACTATAATTAGAAAACATAGGATTCACCATCTAATAAAATTCAATAGTAAATATATCATCAACTCAATGAGAAAACTTAACTACCAAAGATTGTAGACAGTATGCTAAATAACTTAACCAAACATAACTTAAAGAACATAAAGTATCCTTAACCAACAAGCATAATACTCACGAATGTATCACCCGAAGAAAATAACATCCTAATCTATCAAAACTGACTTTAGTAACAATCAATAGAACCGAATGAATGTGGTACGACTAACAAACACTTAGTTATACCAACCATCACACAAGCCAATCTAAATAAATTCTGGTCAACAATACAAAAGAACCTAAGTTGCTTTAGTAAGCGTCAGCAACATCCTGCTGATGTCTCAAACCTAAGAGACCAATCCAAAGCAAACCACAAAGAACATGTGGTATTGTAAAAAGCCATAAACCATCAAAGAGAACAACTAACCATCATGAAATATCATCAATCATCCCATCAATAAAGAGATACATAATCATCATCGAAGAAAGAATCCACCATCCTGAAGAATGGCAAACCATTTTATATTAATAATAATCAAAAAAATCCTTTAACAAGGATAATCAACTATCCTAGATAATAATCAATCATCATCAATGATTGCCAGATGTAAATACTAATTTCATTATTAAAGCTAATGAGCCGAAATACCTTCCCCCAACAACTTTTAACAAATGAAACAATGAGCATAAAAAACTCAAAGAACCAAAAACTTAAAGAAGCATATAGCTAAATCTTGCCTAACAATGATTACAAACTTCATATGAACTAACTTCAATGCTAAAGAAAAAAATCATGGCACAATCCATAATATCCTCCTCAACACATCCATAAGCTAAACTTCATAATGCAAAACTAATGAAGAGCATATTTGCATCAATCCAAAAGCCAAACACAATGAAGCTATGCTTAACAAGTGAACACTAAACAATCTTCCATGAATCCATCTATAACAAGATGTAGCTCATTTCATAACAAGCCCAAGAAAAATCATCAATGATTAATATATCCCAGCTAAAATCTAATAAGGACTCAGCATCTTTAATATCGATCACTAACTCTTCTTCTTATAAAGTTAGTATAGTCCATGACTAAATCACTTTTCAAAGAAAAGCCAAAGTTGAACCTCTACAAGGCATCACTTCAATGCCATCAACACCATAACAAGCTAGAAATCCGAGACTAAACCTTCAATAATACTTAGTTACAGATAACACATCATCAAGAAGTGAATCACCACATCCAAGAGTCAATGAAATCTAACACTACAGTCTAAATATAACCAAATGATATTAACAGAGGTAGAGTCAATATGCCAACATGGAAAACCCATGTAAGTCAAACGACTTGATCCTTTGCAACACTATCTGGTAAAGCAAGCCCATCATTGCTAAATCATCATCGAGCAAAGCAAGTGTCAATAGTCCTTGACAAAGTCTATAAGTACTCATTAATCGTAAAGCAACTAACAATCACTCCTCAACTTGCTTTCACAAGACCCAAACACCAACTCTTCTCATCAAGTTATATACTTGTCCAACATGAACGTGATACCCCAGGTATGAGATAAAAGTTTATAGACAAGCAAAAACTAAATGACCACTCGAATCCAACTCAACCACAATAAGCTTACTAAAACATTTAGCCACTAGATCTGAGCATGCCTTGAAAAAGCTAGCTATGCAATCAACACTCAATCAAAACTAAAGTGAAGAATATGAGATGGACTTATGTTGATACACAACCTCCTCATAGACAAAACTATAGTACGGGTACCAACAACTCAACCTCAAATAACTAAGTTAGACATCACCATCCTCACCAAGGCGCAGGGCTACCAAGACCAAGTCAAGATCAGTGAAAACTCACTACTCTCATAGAGTCTAACAAATTGCAAGGTGCAACCTACCACCAAGCACAACGCTACAAAAGAAAGGCACAAGAGTCACCCTTCTTAAAAAAGCGCAATGGCCACTTTTTTATATCAACTCCAGACTCTATCCAACTCAATTACCTTAGCCCAAAAGTTAGCATCCCTTTCGGTTTGCATCATACAAACTACCTACTAAAGTTTAAGCCAACCAAAGTCAACTCCAACCCCTTCACTAGTTTGTACTCGCTTATGAAAATGGATTGGTTTTCTAGCAAAGTGATCAACAGATCAGCCATTGGAAAAGTCTACGAAAATTTGTGGAAAATTTTTTCTATCCTAGAGAAAAAATGACTCTCAGTCTAGGAATGCAAACTTTTAAGACTCTACCAACTTCTTCCTACCAACAACTTCACATAGGTTCACCTCAATATAAATTCTTATGACCCACAGTATGTCTAAGTATTGAATATCTTTACCCATTTTTTCGACATCCAACACCGACATCCGCAAAATGCAAAATAAACATCTAAAGCTTGATCACGAAAACCATATCTTCATATATCTATATTGCACTAACATTCTTCTTCAACCACTTTCAAGATTCAATGTGAAGCCAAAACATTAACAAGAAAAATGACATAGAAAATCAAGGTCCAGGGAAAATTCTTTATCACTCAAAACAATAATACCACTTTCACTAACACATGTGCTAGCGATGTTAATGCCTCAACTGCACATCTTCTCCATTCAACAATCTACTCTAAGTGCTAACAGATAAACTAACCAAGTTATAGCAAGTGAATGCTATAACCTTTTCCTAACACCTCAATGGGCAAACTCAAGGAATTAAGGAATCAACTTAAGTTTAGCATAATAGATCATTATTGAGAACCTAGTGGAGCTTGGGCTTAGACCCAAGCCAGACGCAAAAAAAAGACAGGCACGCAAGTGGGAGCTAGACTATGCCTCAAGTTAGTTGACCATGCCCTACTTACCCATTATCCCTACTATACATTTGGAACCCCCCATAGCCCCCCTCCCCCCCTTGAGGAACACACGCTTTGGACTTTCACCCCAAGCTTCCCTTAGTATCAGGAGTTAGTCTTTGGGACAAGATCGAAACTTACTAAATATGGAATGGCGCTAGATTCTGAATTTGAACACAGAACGAACACCATTGTGTTCAGGACAATCTCTACATTCCGCAGATATGCCAAATGGGTAAATCTAGACACTTTCCATAAATAACATTTGGGACTGAAATGAGACTAACACAAAGGGCATGATAGTGAGGGTGTTTGGCAAACAAGGTAAGATATCATCTAGCGAATATTGAGGGACCAATCTCAATATCCCGAAGGTTCTTGATACTAGCAAGTGCAAGCCAATGACAGAAGTTTCTCAAACCAGGTCGAGTATGCTCAACAAGAAACACATAGGGTTCCTACCTAATGTTTATCCCATTTAAGTATACGGTCAATGACCAATTTCTCAACTAGCTTAAGTGGGAATTAATAATGGGTCCCACAATACCGACCTCTTGCCATCGTGGCAGTAAAGAAAAAAGTGTCCGTAAGGACTAGCCGACAGGTAACTTTCGATACCCGAAGTTACATTCGCGACAGGCACCATTCTACACAAGCCAGAAGCACTGCAGTTGGTTTCCCTTCCGAGAGTGGGAGCTACTCTTGAGCACTTCCTTAGGTGGCACCACCCGAGTCCATGCTCACTCCCACCTAAAGTGTGAGTGCGAATGCAAGTTTGATGTTTAGTCAAAGTTAAAAACCTAAAAGATCAAGTTCATAAAGACAAAAGATCAAACACAAAAATCATCTTCTTTTTTTTAAGAGATGATTCGCAATAAGGTGTGACTTATTTGCTTGAGTTCATATCCTATAGTCAGAGTCACTAATTTGATACATGTTGGTTGTGGTGGTCTTACAAGTTATGCATCATGAGATAGATAATGGTGAAGCATTAAACCATTTACTTAGGCTTGCTATTGGAAGGCTTAAGTTGCAATGCTCAATTTTTTTATGGGAAATCTTGTTATTGCTCCTTGAGTAGTTTTGTATTGGATTAGTTTTGAGTTTGATCAAAAAAAGAGTGGCATAAGCTTAGCGATGTTGTAAATAAAGTTAGTGGTGTTAAGTGTTGTAAATCTCTATCGATGATATTACATTTTGTCAATAATAGTTGGCACTTGATACTAACATAGACCTTTGTAATAGTGATATACACATTATTTATGGTATTGCTCAATTGATGATCAAGTCATTGTGAATTCTATATCATATCCTAGTGATTCTAAGCAATGTTTTTACAAAGCTGTATAGTCAATGATAATCAACATCAAAGTGGTTGATGGTAAAGTTAGTCTAATTGCAGCTAAGGTACCAACATATGTCTAGTATAATGGATCATCTTAGATAACCTAATCAAAACTATTATAATGTTACAAGGCTTTGCCTATTGAAATTTAAAAGGTTGTAACATTTATTTGCTATAACATGCTAGTTTATTTATTGGCAATTAGAGTAAATTTTTTTATGGAGAAGATGTGTAGTTGAGGTATTGACATTGTTAACACTTTTGTTAGTGGAATTGGTATTATTATATCAAACAATAAGGAGGTATCCTTACAACTTAATTTTTCATATCATTTCTTTTGTTAGTGTTATAGCTTCATATTGGATCTTAAAGCTAATTGAAGAAAAATATTAGTGCGATATGAATATCCATAGATAAAGTTTTTATTATCAAGTTTTGGATATTCATTAGCATTTGCAAATATTATTATCAGTATTGGATATTAAGTATACGGGCATGTTGTTAAATGCTATGTATTTTATTGGGTTTTGAGAATTTGTATTGAGGTCAATCTATGTGAAGTTATAAATAAGAGGAAGTTCGTTGAGTCTTGAAAATTTACATTCTTGGATGGAGAGTCATTTTTTATCTAGGATAAAAAATTTCCCATATATTTTCTTAGGCTTTTCTAATGGCTGATCTATTGATTATATTGTTCAAAAACCTTTTTTTTTCTTAAGTTATTAGTGAAGGGGTTGAGGCTAAGGCAATTGAGTTGGATGGAGTTTAAAGTTAGCAAAAAAAAATGGTTGCTATGCTTTTCTAAAAAGGTGACTCTTGTGCCTTTCTTCTGTATCATTATACTTGATAATAAGTTGCATTTTGCATTTTGTTAAACTCTATGAGAATAGTGAACTCTCACTAATCTCGACTTAATTTTGATGGCCCTACACCTTGGTTAAGGATGGATGGTGATGTCCAACTTAGTTATTCGTGATTGAGGTGTTAGTACCCGTATTATACCCTTGTTCATTAAGAGGTTCTGTACTTATATGAGTCCATCTCATGGTCTTAACTTTAGTTTCGATTGAATATTGATCATGCATAGCTATCCTTTTCAGTTATGGTTGGAGCTATTAGCTAAACGTATATTGTAGTCTTTATAATTAAAGTACTGTATAATCAGATTCAATAGTCATTTTATCCATACTAATCCATAATCCTTTATATTTTACTTGTGTGTTATCTTTCTATTGGACAAGTTTTTTAATTGATGACATGAGTTTAATATTATATCTTAGGCAAGTTGAAGAGTGATTATTAGTTGCTTTACAATTAGTGATTGTTTGTGGACTTTGTTGAGGATTGCTAACACTTTACTTAGCTTGATTATGATTTAGCAGTGATTGTGCACTTCAACTCCTTTATCAGCTTAATCTTCTCTTGTGCACCTTTCAAAATGGAAGATGTATATTGTTGTGCCTTCCCATTTCTAGTTGGTTGTGTATGCCGGTAATGACATCGGTGGCATAGCAGTATCAACAATAACATTTGAGGAAGTCTTCAGCATGAAGCTTGCTCTCTTTAAACTTTCAATCATTTCTTTCAAAAGATTGTAGCTTCACTCAACTAGCCACTCCTCTAGCACAGAGTTGTAAGCTCCTTAATTTGAACTTCTTAGGAGGTCATCCAGCCCAATACTATAGAACACTTAACCCCAAAACAAAATTGTTATTGCTCCCACTATCTAGTAAAATTTGTATTGGACTTTTATGGAACACGCCAATATCCGAGCTTCATCTTGTTCTACACACAGTTGAGTTAATGAGCAATAATCAAAAGCCACTTCCTCCAATTGGAATGGTCCTCCTAATTATCCTCATGCTGCAAATTTTGCAAATTTTTAGTATTCAACTTATCATTATTAAAGACTAGTCATTCTTTTTGCTTTATTGCTTATGCTTCAGCTATGGACAATCAGCCTTGTAATGTCCAAACTCATTGCAATGATGATAACCTTGGCTATACTTCTTCACAAAAAACTTTTACCTTTTTCTATCCAAAGTAGTTACCATAGACTTAAGCTTGTGATGTTTGTTCCCATTCTTGTGTCCACAGTAATCATCCCTACAATTCTCAACAGAAGGACTCATCAAACACTTACAAGATTTATGTTTGTTATTGTCAAGTTGACAAGCCTCATCAAAGAGCTCTTCCAAATTCTTTGTAGGCAGTACACAAAGTGTTGCTGCATACTTTCATTATAAAAGCCATCAATAAAGAAGGACTTGTTTCAATTTGGATCCTTCATTAGAACATGGCTAATCAAGTGAGTAAGTTTCTCAATCTAATCCCCAAGCATCATTTTCTCTTGCTAGAAATATCAAAGTTCCATGCAAGCATATTCCCATGTCTTAGTGAGGCTACAACATAAACAAAAAGAAACCTCAAACTCATCTATAGTAGACACTAATGGTTTCTTGTTTGCAACATAAGACTTGTCAAGCCAATTCCACTACCAAAAACCTGCATCATGCAAAACCATTGGAATAGCCACTAAAGCCTTTATATCTAGGGTTCCCCTAGTAGCATATTGGCTACCATCACCAGAAAACATTGGAATCTTGAGTCAATCTACCAAGAAGTCTTACTTAGAGTGCCACCACATCCAGCCTCAACTACCTCAACATGCCCACGTGTAGTATCCATTATGCCATGCATCCCATCTTATCTCTTACTGATTTTGATTAAAGATACAACTAATAAACAACATCTAGAATAATCCAAACCTCTACAACTCCATTGGCACCTTCACCGGCACTATCATTGACAATAGGATTCCAATATTAATCTTGGTTGGCTATCACAACCAACCTACCTTTGATACCAATATTATGACCCAGTGCTAAAAACAAAAGGTCTAGTCTCCCTAGACTACACTACGTCTCTATCTTGAAATTCCTCATCCTCCAACCACCCTCAAGCTACCTCAAAGGCTCCATTGCATCACTGCTCTAGGATAAGTTAAGTTCCTTATCTACCAAACTCATTCACTTAAATAAATAATGTCACTTATTTTAATATACCCTTAAGCTTCCCTTTGACCTACATTGACCACGTTATCAAAACTAACACCTAACATGTTATGATCTAGCGTGAAAAGACAAAAGTCTATTCTCCCTAGACTACACTATACTTCCTCTTGAGGTTCCTCACCACCCAACCACCCCGGAGCTACCTCAAAAGCTCCATTGTGCCGCCACTCCACTATAAGCCCTAAGGTAGGTTATGTTCCTTACCCTAACATGCCTTAATATACCCTTGAGCTTTCCTTTGACTGACATTGAACACATGGTTAAAGCTGGTACCTAACAATTTTTCCCCTCCCAATGAAAACCTTGTCCCAAGGACTAGTTGTACCGGTGATCACCCTTTCTGGTGAACCTTGCTCAAGCTGTTGGTCCATCTTCTAGAGCTATATACATCAAGGAGGCATTGGGCTCTTCATTCCAAAATAGTACACCTTTCAACTAGTTGATATAAATACTGGATGAATTTTCACCCCAGCTGTTAGCCATATCTAATAAGCTGCCTTACAATGCGCTACCGATGAGAAAGTTTATCACTCTTCTCATTCTGCAAAGGAAATAAGGTGTTCTGCCACTCACTTGATGGAAAGATCACTTACATGAAGACAAGATCACTCATTTTATATTCCTAGAATTAGCAATGCTCATTAGCAAACTTCTCTACTCTATCATGAGCTACTTGCAAATTCTATTTGCATACCACCAAAATCTCATCAAATTTTATGGTCAGATCAACTGCCTCGAAATCAAACTTATCTTGAACATCCTTACTCAAATGCAATCCCAACTCCACTGCTATTCAAAGATGCCTTCCAAACATAGCAAAGTAAGGACTTAGCTTAGTTCTACAATGTTAGCTATTATTATAAGTAAATTGCACCAATGGAAGATATAAATCCCATTGTCTCTACCTTTGACTAATGCTATAGTGTAAGATACCCTTTACCACCAAATTCACATACTCAATTTTTCCATCTGTCTAAAGATGATCTTCATTCGAGAGTTTCAAAGTCACTTGTATAGCATTTGCAAAGCTCTTCTAAAATCCACTAGTGAACTTTAAATCTTAATCACTAATGATGTCCTCTGGCAAACCAAATTAGGAAAAACCTTCTCCAAGTAAACTATAGCCAAGTCTAAGGCAGTGACAGTCTTCCAAAGAGCCAACAACCACACATACTTTATCAATTAATCCATTATGACCCATACTTGTTTTTTCTTTGCCTCTATGTTTGTGGCAAACAAGTGATGAAGTCCATAGAGATACTACACCAACGTCTCTGAGGAATAGGTAAAGGTTGCAAAAATCCCCCTGGCTTCTCCCATGGCATCTTTACTTGCTGACAAAGCTTGCATGATTTATAATACTTAAGGATATCAGCCTTTATATTCCTCCAATAAAAATTGCACTTAATCAACTCATACGTCTTCTTTCCCCCAAAATGACCGGCCTCTAAACAATCATGATAGTGGAATAAAACTTGAGTAATTAATGCATCCACCTATGGCAAATATACATAGCCATTGTAGTAGAGCACACTCAACCAACTACCCAAACTCACTGACCACCTTATGTGTTTGTAATGCTGTCACATAATGAATACAAAATAAAGCATTTGCAACCACATTTAATTTTCCCAGACGATGCTCAATAGGAAACTCCCCAAACTCCATAATTTTGACCATCTGACAAGCTTGCCTAGTGTTCAACTCCTTCTATATGAAAAGATACACAAGAGATTTATAATCTGTCGACACCATAAACATTGCACCATAAAGATAATGCTAGCATGTCTATAAAGCATGAACAATAGAGAGTAACTCTTGCTCATATGTAAGATAGTGTTACTTTACGGGATTCAAAATTTAACTCTTATATGCAATAAGCTGTCCCTCTTGCATGAGAACTCCTCCCAATCCATAACCACTTGCATCACATGTCAAGGTTTTGATGGATCAACAACTAGAGCCTCACTCAACAACCATTTTAATGCCACAAAACTCTTCTTATGTGGCTTCTTCCACTCAAATGGCACATTCTTGAGCAACAACCGTATTAAAGGAATAGCTACCTTCACAAACTTGTACTAGAAACGTTGATAGTAACTAGCCATACCAAGGAAGCTACATAACTCAGTCACTTGAAGTCAATGTACACCACAGTAGAAGTATTTAGGCATTATCTTCATGAGTTTCTGGAAATTTTCTTGATGATATTCTTGTTTTTAGAAAGAATGTAGAGGAGAATAAGGTGCATTTGTGCAAGGTTCTTTTGTTACTATGTGACAGCAAACTTTATGCTAAGAAGAGCAAATGTGAGCTTGCAAAGTTGGAGGTGGAATAACTAGGCCATATTATGACATCTAAGGGTGTTAAGACGGATCCAAAGAAGGTGGCTGTAGTGGAGAATTCAACGGAGTAAATATGGCTGATACATTTGTCAAACCAAATAGCATAATTATAAACTCAAAATGCCTGAAACTTGTGTTGAATGTTGTCTTAGAGATAGATGCATCATCTATTGCAATCTGATGATATTCACTCCTCGTATTAATCTTGGTAAACACTTGCACTTCACTAAGTTTGTCTAAGATATCATCCACATATGGTATTAGCATTTTATCCTTCATTGTCTTCTTATTCAAGGCACGGTAGTCAATACACATCTGCATTGAACCATCCTTCTTCTTCACAAGCAATACTGGAGCACCAAACAGAGACTTACTTGGCTGAATAAATCCAAACTCAAGTAGCTCCTTAACTTGTTCTTGAACTTCTTGCTCCTCTCCATAACTCAACCAAAGTGGACGGCAATAAATTAGCCACATCCTTGGCTCCAACGTAATCTCATGCTCCACATCTTGTAATGGAAGCAACCCATGAGGAAGCTTAGATGGAAAAACATCGGAAAACTTGTCAATTACATCCCATACTACTGCTTTTCCCCCACATATGCCTTGTCCCCCAAATCACAAACAAACAACAAATAACTCAAAAGTGCTTTTCCATTATGACAAACCCGCTTCAAAGATGTAGTAGAGAGTATAACAACTGGAGGTTGAACTCCCTTTCCAAACCACAAATCTTTAACGCCACGGTACTCTAGTGAGACATATTTAATACTCCACTTTATCTCTGGATCCACTTTCACTAACCATAGCATCTCAAGAATGAAATTCACATAATGGATATCTATGAGATAAAAAGTTTCCACAAGTGTGGTTTTGCCAACCAACACTTTCAACCCCTCTACACAAGCAAGACAAAGATCTAATCTCCCTAGACTATGCTACACCTCCTCTTAAGGTTCCTTACCATCTAACCACCTCTGAGCTACCTCAAAAGCTCCATTGCACCGCTGCTCCACTGTGAGCCTTAGGGTAGGTTAAATTCCTTACCCTAACATGCCTTAATATACCCTTGAGTTTCCCTTTGACCAATGTTGACCACGTGGTCAAAGGTGGTGCTTAACATAATAGAGGCAGAGTTTTTTGTCTTTTCATTTGAAAAGAAAGGTACTCCATAGTCATTCATGAAGTTGATTATAAAGATATCAACTGGTTCCATGATTGGAGTGATCATTTGATACCAGGAAAAGACTCCAAGAAACCATGAAGCTTTAGACTCTATAAGGTGTTTTGATTGCACAAAAACTGGTTCCCCAGGTTTGGCACATTCAAATGATAGATTAAAGGGGATGAAGCTGCATAAGTTATTTACACAATTAAACTCACTTGAATGAGAAGGTTTCAAGGCTAAATGATGCGCTCTTATAAATCTCAATTGTCATTTCTTGGAGATCCTGGTGTCAGAACGAGGGTATCACAATTTCTAATGTAGACATGTGATCAAAAGTTACTCTATTTTTCCCAGTGGAGCTGGGATCCCAGCTACGTGCTAATACTTTTTCTTGCCAGATGGACAATACACGTTGGAGAAATTTTGAATGGAAAGAAATTGGATTCTGACTGCATTCTTTATAAGGCTCCTCTTTCTTGATGTTTAACAAATCTTTAACAGCAGGAAGTTAAGAGGTGGTGGACAGCACTCTGCCTCCCTTTCCTTCTGTGTGACTTGTTTATTTTTATTTTTATTTGTTTCGTTTTTCCTTTTTTCACTCTAGGCATCCAGTAAAATTGAATTTCTAGGCAACTGCTATTGAACAAACATTGATGGGCTCGCTTCTTCTTCATTTTTAGCGGTGGCCATAAATATGTCCATTTTTAAGACAAAAGAAGTACAATGAAGCATTTAAGAAGAAAAGAAATCAAAGAACAAGGAAGACGACGTTTGAGTTAACTTTGTGCTTTGGAGAGCTTGAAGCTTCTTACTTTGAGAATGGACTGGATTGGCTCCTCTCACTGAGAAGTACGGAGGAGGTAGCTCCTTGTGCGGGCTAGGAAAATTCTAAGTTACCGTGGTGACAGTTTTTGCTAGCACATACCGATTCTTGTGTCAAAGAGCTATCGCCCCAGCGTTGCAAGAAGAAAAGTGGATTATCACCTCATGTTCGCAGCATATACTGTTCAGCAAAAGAAAAATGGAAACGTACTTAGAACGTTCTGGCTAATGGTCCTGTGTAGAGGTTTAAAATGGGCGTAAGCACACCAGGTCAAAGCCCTCACCGTGCTCAGATCTCGATCACCCTTGCTCGTCGCACTGTTCCCAAGCCAATCCTCTCCCAGCCCTAGCTCCCCCTTTTCTTGCCCCTGCCGCTGCATCCCAAGAACTCCCATTGCCCGATCCTCTAACAAACCCATTCTTCCTGCCATGTCGGATTCACTTGTGCCCATGTCATCGTCCACATGTGCCGCTTCGCTTGGCTCATTGTTGACCGCTACAGCACGGTCTGTTTTGAATTAGTGGTTCGCACATCTTTATTGTGCGTTCCGGATTTGTTTTGACGGCTAAGATTATAAACAAACTCCTCCGTTCATACTATTCGATTTGCGGTTTCTGGTCGCGTGGCAACTCATCAATCTCTCAAGGCAAAAGAAGGCCTGAAAGTAAATGTACACAATTTTTACTGAAAAATGAAAGTCATGTTGAAAATGTATTGACCGTTGATTGGAGGAGCTCGAGGGAGACGCATCCGCTTGTATATGCCCTAATGTTAGGTTAATCTTCAATTTAGCAATGTCAATACTTCCTGTCGCGCTTTTGCTGTTATGGCATTCAGCCATTTTTGGTTCAGGAAAACATTTCACTGCTAACTCGCTTGCCGCAGCTCGAATCACTGATGCCGTTTTGTTTCTTAATGAACTCGACCCAAGTGTTCTGGATGAAGAATGCCGAGGGCAGCTCCAAACAATACAGGTTTGATACAAAAACAATCCAAACATCTTTTGCTTTCAGCTTGGCCTTCTTAGGTCAACCGAAGCCTTGCAAGCAGGCGAGAACAACGATGCAATCGGAGAGATAGGTGTGGCAGAAGCAAGCCTGGACACATGCCTTTTGACTATGAGAAAATTGAAATCTCCTGAAGCACGCAGGGCTCGCTCTAGCCTTCGAAAAGTTGGTCTAAGCGTCTCGACTGCTGATCAATTGATACAGATATCCAATGAAATTCACACTTTGAGACACCCTCCTGAAGCATCCCCGGTGCCTTTAAACACCCGACCGAAATTTGCAATAAGCCAAGACCCCCCACATCCAAGTATGTCAAAAATTCCTACAGCAGCGGATATTTTTAAAATACCACCAAAATCTGGATCTCCTCAAACTAATGAAAAGGTCGTTTCAACTATGCCGGTCTCATCAACGCCTTTCAAAACGGGCGTGGTAGAACAACACACTCCAAGCTTGTATTCGTCATCTAATAGCCCGAAGTTCACAACAGCAGACGATACAGATCCACCAACAGACTCAAGCCACATGAAGACAAGTTTGCAAAATGGCCCCCAGTTTTCAACCTCAGGTGATTACATCTCTAACAACTGACACTAAATTACACTTTCAATGTTGTCAGACTCGGTCTTTCGGCCCAATACTACTGTTCCAAATTCAGCCATATATCTTTCTGGGCTAACTCCAACGACTGCTTTACGACAGTCAGGGGAACCTTTGTCGTCAATTCTAGTTGACTTCTGCTCAAACCATGTAGACAGGAAAGGAAACAACGTTATCATGCATTTGGACAAAGCTTGTGGTATGTGGCTAATTTCACCTGATTTGGCCTCGCTGAGGACTTTAAAATGCAGGAGCAAAGTTTCATTCTGCAGACATGTTTACTTCAGGGGTGTTCTCTGCCTGGATACGAACTGCAGTAAAATCAGTTGGTGTTAGCAGCAGTTTTTATGTATACTGTGACTGGTGATTTATAGCGCTTATACTAATGCCTGAATACATGCAGATAACCTCTAATGACCACACACCAGATGCAATTAGCTTCGAATTTTATGGAAATCAACCAAAAAGGCTAACAACAAGCTATACAGTGCAAGGAATATCCGATAACAACAAACAGACTTTTGCAGTTTCTTTTGATACATCTCTTAAATTTCACAAGTACACCATCAAATGGGATACCGAAGGCATAATGTAAGGTATCTTCTTGTGTTTCTGTGAGTCATATTAAATATTAATGGCAGGTGGCTCGTGGATGACTTGCTATTTCGAGCAATTGCAAAGACAAGTGGCAAGCCTTATCCTGAAAAGCCAGGAGGTCTATACGGGCTGATTTGGGATGCCTCCCATGCTGGTTTAGCTGGCACAATCGATTGGCAGAACAGTCCTTTCACCATCTACTACACCGATATTCTTGTTTCGTCGCCTCTGCTTTCTGGAACATGGAGGTTACCACCTCAAACGACAATACCGTCTGAATCTATCCCTGCACCAATGCGTCCCCTCGTGATTGATTATTGTGGATCTAATGTGGAGGTCACAGACACTGATATTGAAATAAAACTCGACGTCCAGCCAAAATGCGGTTCGTGAATTTTTTGTTAGTTATCTTCTAAAATTTCTTCATGTTACTAGGTGGTAGAGTTCGATCTGTTTCTAGGTATCTTGAAGGAGCATTCACTGCCCGAGTAAAATGCTCTGCAGGCGACACGAGTGGTCTCGTCTCAAGCTTTTACGTATGTTTTATACAGCTTTAGTTGCTTCTATGTTTAAAAATTTTAGTATTTTGGCAGTTATCATCTCTTGAAGGAAATGACGATGCTGACGAGATTATCTTTGAATGGCTGGGCTTTAACAAGCATGTTGTTCAAACCAATTTTCGTGTGAACGGTCGTGCTGCTAACGACGAGGTCATCGATTTGAACTTTGATTGTTCACTGGGCTTCCACAAATACACAATTAGATACAGCAAACAACACATCCAGTTAAGGTTCTTTGTTTAAGCTGATCTTTGGTTAATCTTTCTCTATTCTTTTTGGCAGATGGGTTGTTGATGAACGTCTTTTGAGGACTGTAACCTTTTCACAGCAGTCATTGCTTGCAGGGACACCTTATCCTGTGAAACCCATGTATGTCTATTCGTCAGTGTGGAACGGCTCAGATGTGAACAATGGAAAGTGGGCTGGAACGTGGCATGGCACTGGTTTGCCTTATACAGTTCTATTCAGCGATATAACTATAACATCCTCAGAGTGATTGGAAATCTGTGCCAAAATAAGCATACCATCCAAGGTAGAATCCAATGAGAAACTATCTTTTTGCATTTTATTGCATCTTATTTCTCCTCCTCAATTGCCTTTATAATCACACCATTTCTGCAATAGCGAGCTTCTATATTACATTACAAGCCTCAGCACTTTTCTTGGTATAACCTTCTTCCCGTTTTCTTTTGCTTTATTGAACGTGAAGGCACCCGTTTTTCCCTGGTGTCCTTTTTGCGTGTTTTCGTCAAAACACTTTTATCACTGCTATGACAAGTTTTAGCTTTCCATTTGTACGTTTTTTTCTGCTAAAACTCTTGATGAGTTTGAAGATAACAAACCTTTAAATTAATTTTTCTCATTCTAGAATTGAATGTTAGCATCCTTCCATATTATCCGGATTTCTTTAAGTATGCTATTAAATCGGCCCTGTCTTGAGGTTTCTTTAATCCAGGAAAAACCATCTTGTTCCCTGGCATAAACTGCAATATTTTAAATTCAGAACCTTTATAATTTTCAAACAGCTTTTCTGACCTTCTTGGGATTCAAAAGATAGTCATATAACGTATCGTCCTTCCAGGTAACCTTCGCATTCCTGTTTGCCTGAGAGAAAGAAAAACCAGGAGCTGTCCCAGAAACTCGCCCAACAACTCCGTTGAGATTTGGGCCTACAAATTACGCAAAGTTAACTGCAGTGGTTTTCAGATGGGTACCTTGTTTGTGGCCACCCCCCTTCTCAATCGTGTGACAAGCAGAACATTTGGTCTTAAACAGCTTTTCTCCACTCGCTGCATTCCCGGCTGGGGCATCCTTAAAAGTTGCCATAACCTAAACCTAGTAAATACCTCCACGTGTACCCTCTTTATCCTCCAGCAGAGCGAGATCCGCAACGAGCTGATTTTACACCGATTCACAAGCAGCAGTGAGACCTACAAACCAAACATGGTAATAAGAGAGGTAAAGTTTAGTACTTACACAATTTACAACCCTAAAAAGTTCTCGGCAGCAACTATGGACGACTAGAGAGTGTGAGAAGCTTAGTAGAATAGAGAAACAAGAAACACTGCGCTTTGGACTGTTAAGAATCATGCAGATGGCGAACAACATGAAAAGTTGGAAGAGGCACTAGAGAGTTTGTTTATGTCGGTGAGAAGTGTTTTTTCAAGGAGCCGGCTGAATATGATGTAATATCCACTCAAGTAGTCTTCACTGTTTGCATATTTAAAAAGATTCTCCTGATAGAGCTGGAAACATGCTGGCACTTTAAAGTACGTGCATTACTGAAGTCTTGGTTCTAATTGAGATAATCGAGATAGTGAAACTAAAAAACGATTTGCAGATTGATAAGACCAGGGATTATGAAAAGTTCTGTCGCTCAAATATAAGCTTCTTTGTTTCCATTTCTGCGAAGTGCAAAGAGCTGATTCAATTTTTAAAAATTCAATTTGAGTCAGCTGAAAAAGGGGACAAGGAGACAACAAGAAGCAATGATGAGAAACTATACAATTTGAAAGGATGGCACGTTCCACTATTTATCAACCTTTTTTTCCATCTTCCCTCAAGCGTAGGATTGTGGAAAATCTCTAATCCTGTGCAATACTCGTTGACATTTTCGTGCTGAAAACGATGTCTTGCTGTAGGGGAACAGCTTGAAAAGCCTGACATAAACTTTAAACAGATGGTATCCTTAACACAACTCTATATTAAGGACAACCAGCTTAAATCCGTAAGCTAAGAAGGTAAGTCTTTATGATTGAAATCACCCATTTATTTTCTATCCTAGTCCTTTAGTATGAAAAACAATCTTCATCACCTTCCTACAGCACTCTAGAATTTGAAATATTGAGGGTTGCTTTTCCTTTTCAAGCTGAATCTTGTGTCACCTGCCAGATCTCGCGTATTCAATCCACTTTAATTTTGTAGATGGTATGCAGACGTTTGGTGTGTGCAAAGAGCAACATCTAGACACGCCAATTCTCACATGTTTGTAAATTTTTAGAAACTGCCGGATCAAATATCTTCAGAGCTCTCAGAAGTTTTAAGTGTATAAATGTTGCTGGAACCAAAGACGCAGCATTGGAAGGGGGCTACCTCACTCTCATAGTCATGAATTAACACCCTCGTTAGCTTTTCAGATGTATTAACAAAATTGCTGAGGAACTTTCAGTAAATTTTGAGGCTATCAGCGATTGAAACACTTTAGTGGCTACTTTGCTCTGCAATTAATGTGTCCTCTCATTAGAGCCCGATAGACGGGCTAAGGTTAGCAAAGAAATGGCAAAGTGGTTTCTGTCTAGGCCTTATTGTTATGTCAATGCTTTTGCCGCAGTGTTTTGTCCAAAACATAATGTTGATATAGATAAAGACAGGCGGACAATCATTATGAGCCTTGGAACTGCCTCTCACTGCTACCAACACTCTGGTGCCTCGCTGCTCCTTGGAGTTGGAGTTGGCAACCAGCCGAACAATCTCACCACTGACAACAGCGCACGTAGTTGGGGATGTGTTTGATCTCTTTTATTGCCTTAAGATTTTCTTGTTTTGGATAATGAAGAGTGTGGGGAAGAGGCTAGCTTCCTGTATGTGCCTAAGTGTCCTATGAAGAAGTGGCATATTTGTGCACACAAAAGAGGTTATTTAAACTTTGTTTATCTAAAACTTAAGCAGCAAGTTGTTGGAAGGAAACAGTATGTTCAAGGCGTGAAGATGAGTGACATTATAATATGCCCTCAATACGTTGCTTGAGAAGCAAGCAGAGCACAAGAGAGCAATTTTTCCCAATTGATCTTTCTCATTTCTTCCTTTCACTTCCTATTTTTTTCTTTCTTAAAGCTATTAACATGTTTCCATTTTGTAAGTGTCAATGTCTTGACCTTCAAAGTATTTATTTCAATGAGGGTGAGGAAGAGATCTCATTACAAAGAGGCCATAAAACCAAACTAACGGAATGGTTTGAACTAAACAAGACTGGGATGTTCCTGGAGAGAGAGTCGTTGACATTTCAGATGCCTACAAAGTAAGGTATCTATTCAGTGCCACGTGTTTGTTTTGCAAGCTCATTGATCCCAAAAAAACTATGGGATAAATTCAAGGAAGGCATATGTGAAGACCTAACACGAATTCACAACAACTATGAGACAGCAGTGCAACATGGATTGCATGAAATGTCAATATTACTCCAGGAATATGGCAAGAAACTTTCCGACTACAAATTACCAGACCCAGATTTTATAAGAGACAATTAAACAACAACCGAAACAAGCTGTGTATATTCTTTAAGAGGCTAGCCATAAAGAAAAAACAAAATTCGCCCTCCATGTGTCACCTATATCATCGTATTCCTCACAAACCCTAGCAATTCCAGCTGCAAGATGGTACCAAATTCAACTGAGAAATATGTATTTGGATGTCAATTCTAATCTAAAATACGAACTAAAACATTCTAATACTTCCTCTGGCGAGATTAACACCATCTCGGAAATTCAGCGAAGTTATACATCAGGTTAGATTTGGATTCTATGTTCCGTTTGTGAGGACAAACTGCTCGCCAAGAATATCTTGAGGCATTTGCCAAAGAGCTCCTGGGCTTCTTCAAGCCGGGATCTCTTTGAGTATTCCATATCAATCTTTTCGTCCCTCCAATAACCGATCAATAACCGACCTACGCATACATTATTGTCTAGTTTACAGCATTGTGCTGAGACGGGCATGCTCTGAATGAGCTCTCTAGCTTGTAGGTAGTCCTTCAATGCTTTCTCTCGATAAAGAGATTATCTCAAGACGAGGAGGACATGACTCATGCCCTCGAGTTGAGAGTGGCCATCATCGGCCTGGTGACGCTGTGGATTGTGATCGCTCTCGTTGCTGGTTTGTAAGAACCTCACCTGGATAAACTTCCGACTCGATCAATCACAGGCGAGATTCCATAATAAGTGACTCTCGTTTGCTGTTTGTGCTGGTCCTTCGGCACCTCACAAGCGGTAGCAGGAGAAGCTAAAGGAAGCAGGCCGAAGAAAAGAAAGTCACTCTTTCATTCTTGCAATGGAGAGACTAGACTCGACACTGAGTTGTGAGCAAAGCCTTGGGAGCAAAAGATTATGTTGAGGAGATGATCCAGAAGAAGCTTCTCAGCTTTCCACTATTGAATTTGACAGGTACTTATCTGCTCTCTGCTCTTTGATTGATTTTTCTGGTTGATGAATGCTTGCTAGCACTCACAAAGCGGCAGAAAGTGGATGATGATTCATACCAAGCTACTATCAAGATGAAAACGGAGGAGATGCTGGCAGTTCTGGAGTCTCTAAGGCTTGGTACGGATTGGAAGGTTGAGGATGAAAGCCAGGAGGATTGGTTTTCATGTCTGGCAGTCTGGCTGCCACATCATCAAAATTCCATGTATATTCTATAAAAAAGAATATACTTTTGATATACCTTGTAAAATATATATATACTAGCAAGGAATCCAGCTCCGCTGGAATAGATAGAACATCTGTTATATAGGTGACATGAATCCTAAAGAAATAGTTGTTTGTTTTCATCACCCAGTAGAGATGATGTATATTTATAATTCATATATATATATATATATATATATATATATATATATATATATATATATATATATATATATATATATATATATATAGATATATATATATTATTCTGGGATTAGACACCATGATCAATGCCTTTGTTCATTGTATCTCTCTCATTCATCATGACCCCATACCCAAGAATCAGTAGCATGGGTTTAACACCTAATTTGTTTTTTTAATTTCCGGTCACAAGTACATTGACAGCAAGAGAATGGGTAGTTATACCAGTGATCCAACAGAGATCATATTTTTGACACGCTCCAGTGGTTTTATTTTGAACATTTAATTTCCCAAAAATATGTGTTTGAGGATGCCTGAAATTAACAGTGATTTATGCCTGAAAGTAGCAGCAATTTTCTAAGAAAATTTGAGGATTCTAATCAATAAGTATAAGCTGTATGGTAAAATCTAAGTGAATTTGCAAGAAAAAGAAATGTAGTATCAAATGAAATGCTCCAAGGTTCCTCTAAGCCGACAGGCTAAATGTATAATTTTCGAGCTGGTTGATAAATTCTATAATCTTTTTGTGTGTGTTATTTGAATACTTACTTATTGTGACTCTTTTGCCATGAAGGGCACATAAATTGATGGCTTCAAAGAGTTGGACAAGGTAGTCCTCAGCAGCCTGTTGCTCTTTGATGGAACACTATGCATGCATGACAGTTGGAACCTGATGATTTTGATCCTTTTATGTCAAACTGGTCTTTTCTTTTTAAATACTAATAACACTTTTTCATAGACTAATATTACTTTTGTTCTATAAAGTCTAATCTACAACAATTCTTTCTTCATACATATGTCAAGCATATCTTCGGCATCATCGAATGGATTGTATTCGAATATTTCTTTAGCAAAGTCCGGACTAAATTGCAGCACAATGCCTTCAAGACGGATTGGCTTCCAGTTTTCCACCCCTCGCTTTGGATGGTACTCATTTTCAAGGTAAATTAGAAAAGAGAAACATAATTTCAGCTGGGATTTATATTATATTTAACATGGATGTTGTGGAAAATGCTAATCTTGAAGATTAAAAATGATTTTTAAAATTATTCTGATTTGTTGAGGAAGATTTGCGAAGCACAAAGGCAAAACATAAAGACTTTCAGAAGCAAGTTGTAAGAATCTCAAGAGAACTGAGTTTTACAACCAAACACGTTTTATCGGCCCTTTACTAAACCGGCCATAGTCTATTGTTTAGCAAGATTGGCCAAAGTTAATGTTATAAGCCTCATTATAATAAGAATCAAGCAGTGTCTACCTACTACCTTCTAAATCTCCTTCAAAATCTTCAAAATCTGTGCATACTTGCACACATCTTGGATAGGAGAAATCCCAACAGATTGCAATGCAGTCCCGGCATGCTGCAAATTTGGAGAGCCAAGTGCTGAATTTCCTACAAAATAAAGAGTAGGATCTTGAAAGGCTTCTTGAATGTTCTTTCCTTGCTGCTCTATGGTTATCTAGCATGTTAGATGAAAGTCTGTAAGAATTCACCAGCAATCGTCCAGTCTTGAGCATGTTGCTACCAACTCTAAAGTCATGTACAGTTGACCAGCTTCTAGCTTTGTATGAGCACTGGGTCGTGGTGCAGGGATTTATCTGGGGAATCAACTCCTTCGATAATGGGGTGTGAACTCGGCAATGTAAACTTGGCTTTCCATTAGCAGTGAAGGTTATATAAAATTTAAAGAAAAAGTACTTATAATGGCAGCCTCCAAAGACACACATAGTTGGCTGAGTTCTTAGAATCTGGTGATGCTTGCAGGCTTCTCTAAACTCAAGATAAGGGAGATCACGATTCATGAGAGAAAACACTAAAAGTGTACCTGATAGTTACTTGCTGTAATCAGCGTGAATCTCATACCTTCTTGGAAACTCTGTAAATCATAGTTTCCAGCAAGCTCCTGATGCATTGTATTGCTGTGCAAACAGGACTTAGTTAAAAAATAAATGAAGACCTTATTTTTAACAACCTTATTGTCTTGTGCCAGAAGTGAGACAAATTAAATGCTAGACTGCAACTCTTCTTGATGATGCTGCTGTTCTCAACATTTGGTCCATGGTCATAAAAGCTATGCATGTCCTCCAAAGACCTGTGATGAGAAACATTTGGGACTTACAAACAGCCTCTACAATGTACTTGGCAAGCCTGCCTTTGAGTATCTTCTTGTCTTTGAGTTTCATCCTGTTGAGGCAGTGACTTCAAAGAAGGATTCGCTCCTTGTGATAAGTCAATAAGTGACAGGGACAAATTAGAATAGTGGAGGCATGAGAATGCATAAGGTATCATATTGTATGAGGTACAATTCAGTAAAGTACTTTTTTCTTTTATAACTACAGAAGTTTTGAAACTCTTACAGAATAGAAGTCTCGTGGTCTTGGATGTGGCAAGTAAGAAACTTTGCTGTTGGGATCCAAGGCAGTCCACCTCAAACCCCAGATAAAGGAATAATGGCACAAATAATAGATCTTTACCTGTAATAACGAAGTAATGGACGACAATGAAGATTTGAAGCTTGGCAAGTTTGTAAGTTCGATTTCCCATCCCAAAGGGTGTGAACGTGAATGGAGATACTCCATATTTCTAGTTAAAAATCCCAGCCAGAGTTACAGAGCATGGGTGAGAATCTCGTACCTCCCAGCTGGATTGAACTTTTCCGGATCAGGGTGGATCCATATGTACTTGTCTTAGCCACGCTTCCAAATCACTTGAACATCACTTGAGAGAAGGAGACTCACTATTAAACTCGAGGTCTAACAAGGCTCTTCTAAAGACCATTGGGGATATTTTTTGCAAGTTGCAGTGTTTCATTGAGAGTAACTGAGAATCAAACGAAACAAATCTCGCCATGTAAGATTGTACTGCCTGAGCAAAACCAGGCTTGTACGAGAAGAGCAGCCCACAGAAAAGCTTCCCATCGATGGACGCTTCTAATATGTATCTGTAGTTGAATATGTCGCTTACTCTAGCCTCGAACATCTTCTCGCCTAGCAGCTGAAGATGAGCTTGAAACTCTGTAGCATGAGTTTGACAGGGAAAAATTGGAGAGGTCCAAGTTTTTCTGCAGATACCTTTGTGAGATGAAACCAAGCTCTTGTCCGCATCCCGTTGCTTGTCTAGCACGAATGGCGTGGCACGATACTCTTGCCACCTTCTCTTAAGTTCCTTACGCATGGATAGCTTTGGTTCTGATGGATCTTTCCCCCTCAGCATCTCTTCACAGAAAAACGGCAACCATATTGTCAAGAATGGCAGCAATGTCATTTAAAGAAGAAGCCAACCTGTGTCAAGGAAATACATGTCATCCAGAGCTTCAAGCTCTTCGTTATATCCCCCATAGAAGAATCATATGCCTCACTCTGCGTCCACGGAATCTCCTGCAAGGGAGAAACGTGGAGAAGGCCCGGGACCAGAGGGATTCGAAGTTGCCCAAACACCAGTTGCTACAAAATACGTAAAAGCCCCATGAGAGACTCACGTACTTTCCATGGCTGATTGTTGTGTGCCTGGCTCTTAGCATCAGCTCCGCACCAGTCGTCTTTACCTCCCGCCATGCCATTGTTTCTGGAAACGCAAATGAATTCGCAAGTTTAAAACCAGCACAATGTATGTACCTGTGTCCAGAATATAAAATCATTTTACACACGTTTGTAAAGCATTTCAAATTTATAATAGGCATCTGGGCTGTAAATCTCGCCTGAAACTTCTGTCCAAGGGATTCTCAAAGGTTGATGTAAACGCAACCTGCGTGTTTCCTGGCTCTCACCATTTTCCAAAGAGGAAGTCATTTCGTTCTGAAACCATGTACTATAAAGATAACCCTAACCAACTTTTATCTTGCAATACTTTACTTTGTCACAAATATCTTAAATCATTTTCCTTTGTTACATTGGGCAATAAGATATTATTCAGCAAGTTGGGTTGTGCTGCAGCACAGATTGCTTGTGTTCTTTAGCCGTGATGTACCTGCAAAGCTCAAGAGCTCACTCATTATCAAAAAGTTATGAAGTCATGCTCTGTCCAAGTTCTCTCACCTTTAAATAACGGTTGAGCAGCATTGTGAACTATGATTAGATCATTCTATGGGCTTTCGTTTGTTTGTGAAGCATTCATCTGTATGCAAACTCGGGATGCAAGCACCTGAAAAGATTGGATTTTCAATTAGTTTCAGATGATGAAAAGCCAAGTTTACATTGCCGAGTTCACACCCCATTATCGAAGGAGTTGATTCCCCAGATAAATCCCTGCACCATGACCTAGTGCTCATACAAAGCTAGAAGCTGGTCAACTGTACATGGCTTTAGAGTTGGTAGCAACATGCTCAAGACTGGACGATTGCTGGTGAATTCTTACAGACTTTCACCTAACATGCTAGATAACCGTAGAGCAGCAAGGAAAGAACATTCAAGAAGCCTTTCAAGATCCTACTCTTTATTTTGTAGGAAATTCAGCACTTGGCTCTCCAAATTTGCAGCATGCCAGGACTGCATTGCAATGTGTTGGGATTTCTCCTATCCAAGATGTGTGCAAGTATGCACATATTTTGAGGAGATTTAGAAGGTAGTAGGTAGACACTGCTTGATTCTTATTATAATGAGGCTTATAACATTAACTTTGGCCAATCTTGCTAAACAATAGACTATGGCCGGTTTAGTAAAAGGCTGATAAAACGTGTATGGTTGTAAAACTCAGTTCTCATGAGATTCTTACAACTTGCTTCTGAAAGTCTTTATGTTTTGCCTTTGTGCTTCGCAAATCTTCCTCAACTTGCTTGAGCTGTATTAATAGGAACGACACATACCTGGTTTCATAGGGTGAGAACAACATAAGGGTCACCAATCATGAAGTCCCTCACTGTAAGGTTACCTCTAGAATTGAAGTATTGAACAGAAGAATCTTCTTGCCTTGAAAGAATGTCGACTCTTGACAAGAGGAAGCCAAATGCATGGCTTTACGAATTTTTGTCTTTCATACTTGCTTCTGAGAAAACATTGATGGTTGAAAAATAAATATAGAAAACAGTTTTGCATCTCCTGAACCTTACAAATTCTAATTGCTCTTGATTGGATGATTCTGGCATGGGTCTTTTGCCAAGATTTAGGAACAAAGGCCTCGTATGCAGCATTTGCAGCTGCATTGCCACCAATAAACAGCATAAGCTCAACCCCTTTGTCTGTCCAGTCGTTGGAATTTATGGACATAAACTGTTGAAAAGGGACATAAAATTGGGAAGAGAGATTATTTACATTTACCTTTGATACAGAAGCTCCCATGCTTCAATGAACAGCATAGCATTTGTCACAGATTATAACTCCATGTTTGTAGAGCTGGAGAAACAACAGAAGATGCAGCAAGATGGAAATGAAAATGACTTACGCCCATTGGGGACCCTGCAACCTGCAACCCTGCACATAACTGGTTGTCTGGTTGCAAGATAAATGTCTGAAATTTAGTCGTGCTTCTCTCCATTTGCTAGGGTATCAAAGATCCACTCCTGAAAAACAAAGATCGGTGGACAGACCTTCTAGCAAAAAAAAGAAGAATAAAAGAAAAAGCATTGCATTGAAAACCTTACCTTTAAACAAAGGAAATTCCGAGTCGATGAGCTTAACCTTTACTCCAATCCTGCCAATACGCTCTGAGACACATAGATACACTGCAAAAAAAGAGCATTCTCAACTCAGAGGGAAAAGAAAGAACTGTCTTTCAGAGATCCAGTAAACTGCTTTCACAGACTTACAAGTGTATTATACAGGTGCTCCGACTGAATGGTAGAATGCTTTTCAAGTCGATCTGGGTGGAAATCTTGAGCGCCTGGCAGCCTTTGGACAGCACACTATTGTGATCAGATGGTCTGTTCACGATTCCACAAGTGCTGTGGAAAGTCAGAGGTCTCTTTGACGGCATATGAGCACAAGGTATATAACGTAAGGACCAATGCAATCATGCAGCGAACCTCATGGTGTGCAGCCGCGCGTAAGGACCAATGCAATCATGCAGCGAACCTGATGGTGTGCAGTAAGCTCTCCTGGAAAAATGCATTGAAAAAAACTGGTTTACCCTAAAAAAAAAAAAGTTTCAACCTCAACTGTTTTTTTGCCATGTGTCTTCATCTCCACCATTAAACTCGAAAAGAATCTCGATTGAATATGTCACCCTTGCTCTTTTAAATATAGAAGGATGATTTAGATTCCTTCCAATTATTTTATGCCCCATTATTGGCCACTAGTCTTTTGCTCTTCTCCTTTGTTGTACCACATAATATAGGATCACTACCTCCATCTTTGAGGTATCCTTTTGGTTCTATAGCAAAAGTTTTGCCTTGCCAAGTTCAAAAGGTGTTCACCCCTAATAAATCTCTTCAATATTTTCTGTTATGCACTTTATTCATGGCCCAACCTTGCTACCCACCCATGGGTCTTTCTTTAGAGATTATTTTCTTGAACTCACAATACTATTGCATTGTCACTGTTTATTTCTCTTAGGTGTCCTTCCCACTTGGTCACCTTCATCAAGCCACACCATTATTGTTAATTTAAATCAACACTTTGAACTAGGATACTAAGATTTTTATTTCTTAACCTCATTTAGATTTTATCCTTATTTAGCTGTAAGATCATCTAGTGATTTAACCTTGACACTTTATCAGGTTTGCCAATAGATATTAGGTTTTCCAAACCTTTAAGTTGTTGAATATGACCCTAGGGGTATCCCCCACACTTGGTGGTTTGCCCAAGCTAGCCCTTTTGGCCAAGGTCTATAGCAATTGAGACTAAATGTCCCCATTTTATTCACTATATCTTTGGTGCCACTTGCACCAAAATGTTCAAATTAGATATGCCAAGGTTTCACATTAAGTGATTTAACTGTGCATCACGACTCTAGGGCATCCTCCGCTTGGCAGTGTCCCCAAGCTAGTCTCCTTATTAAGAGTCCATGATCACCGAAAAATAAGTATCCTCATATTCCAAACCATCACTACACCTTAGTAAGTTGGGACTCGAACCCAAACACTAGAGGGTTAGGACTTTAACCCAACCTCCATATATGCATTTATAGATAGCATCACCCAAGATGCCTGGCATGACTCTCTACGCCAGTGCACCAACTTATACTTAAAGTGTGCACGGATCACAGTTTAGGAATTTAGTTCTTTTGAGCTTCCAAATCTTCTCACTTAACAAATTTATGATCATGTATGGTCTCCTCCATACTTGACCTTATGGGTTACCCCTTTTGAAGTTAACATCTTCAATTAAAGCCTTTGTCCCCTAGACTTGCCAATTTGCTTAGCAAGTCTTCTGACTAGTGTAACATAGTTTCATCTATAAGCATGAAAGTCCTTAACCATTTGGTTGAAACAAAAAAAGAAAAACCAAAGAGTTCTAAAAAAGAAAAGTGAGAACTTTCATTCAAAGTTATCTCTTTAAACACTTGGGAATTAGTTCCCTAACCTTGATAGCATTGCTTTATGGCAAGGTTCAAGACTACATTTCTGCTGTACCACTTTAATTTTGCACAATCTTATAAATTATTTATATTTGTCTTTCTAGGTATCAACTTATCCAGAATTGTCTTTAGGAATATTGAAGGGACTTTATCCCTGAGCTTACTAAGGCCTCTCCTTTCACAAGATTTCTAATTGTTATATGGTTTAACATGGACAATTCCATACTTTAAACTCTTCATGACATCATAATTGTTAGTAGTAACACCTTTGAGCACCCACTTGATTCTCCACTCCCAACTTCCATAACCACTCTCAGTTATACCCTTCAATTACTATAATTCAGTTTTATTCCTTTACTACTTATTTTTAGCCTTATACATTTCCTTTAGTTATTCTCTTCTATACTAGGAGGATAACTTTGCACTTTCTACCATGCTTTAGTAAGTAATTTTAAGGACGAACCTACCTGATAGCCTAAGAAGTGGTTCTTTAATTCAGATATGCTCACTTTGTAATCTCATACATCAAGATTAATGTTACTATTTATAGGCCTTTATATGCCTATCACTAGCTTTGAAAAAATCCCTTTTGACTTTATTTAATTTGGATAGATGGACTTCTCCCATTTTTGCAACCTTGAATGTTAAATAACACCTATTTAATGCCCTCATGATATCAAACACCACTTTTTAGGCCTTATCTAATGCTCTCATGATATCAAACACCACTTTTTGGTGTTTTAAAATGTTTAAGTGTCGCAATAATGGCCTTTTTTGACAATGAGCATTTCTCTTTATAACATTAACTTACTATATCGCAACATAAACAATTTATCTGCTTGGGGGATATATTTAAGTCCCTTATCCTAATAAAAAGTTCAATTCAATCAATTATATTACACCTTTTGCTTAATTTCTTCATAGTTGTCAAGTTTTACAACTCATTGATAGTGCTTTCACACCTCCATCATTATTTGGGTCACCATATTCTAATTGCATGTATTTCAGCCCATTCTCATTTCTATTAGGATTCATTTTGGCAAGGGGTTTTTATGAACTCACTAACTTGACCTTAATGTATCATACCTTGGCATATTTAGTGTTTCCACACCATCAACTTTACAAACCTACTTTTACAACACTTCCCACTTGTGTCTAGATCCTTGCCAAGATAATAATAGTCATTTATTGTGCCAAATATCAATTAGCACTTGAACACAGTATTCATACATAACTCTTCGCCAAAGTTGCTTTCTTCCGTGAACACCTTTCTAACGACTTTGGTATGGCACATTCTGCCATTAATGAGATACCTATTATTATCATATTTGGATCTCATAATCCTCTCTGTCCTTTGCAAAGTATAACACATCTCAGTCCAAATGCTTCTATCAATTCTTTAGGACTATTCTTTGACTTCACTTGAGTTATCTAACTTTTGGACTTTATTAATCCGATGACTTGTAAGGTCTTAGCCTTATGGCTACTTTTGAGGTGCTAGCTTGTTAGAATACAACTTTTTGTATTTATGTTTTACTCACAAGGACTATCTTTGCAAGTGTTATTCTAACACTTAATTATTATTTGCTTTATATAAGCTATTTTTACCCCTTAGAACTATTTGTCTATATGATGAGAATACTGACTCATCCTCTAAGTACACCCTTAATTCTTTGGGTTGTTCCAGCATTTATTAAAGGTAGCCCCGGCTACTATTTTAAGGACTTGTGTCCTCTTCTGTATTTAACCTCTCACAATCATTAATTCCCATCTTAAATTCATGAGCACCATCCTCAACTATATGAGGATAATTCTACAACTCCTTTATTGTCTTGGAGTCTTTGTGATCCTAACTATAGTTGTTTAACAAAACCACATTAGCTAATTTGTTAAATAAAATACTCATTGGACCATATGCTTAACTCTCTAAGGAAAACTTTATACAGTTCTTAAGATCCCAAAGTCATTCCCAAATTAGCCCCTTTTTATCCACCATAGTGCCAACATATGCACGTATAAACTAAGATGGAGAGTCATGTCCTCTCGATATACTACTCCTCGAGGATAGGCCCACACTTGGAACCTTCCGATACCAATACAAGTGGTAATATATACTTAACCACCAATAAAAGACAGACTAATAAACAACTCCAATACCAAGTTGTAAGTGACTAATTTTTCTATTCTACCCTATGCAACCCTCATGGGTACTCTCCCCACCTTCTACCCTTAGATGCCCTAGTTATGTGGCTAGAGCAAGGTTCCAATGAGCCACACTAGGTATCCAAGTAAGTAATGCCACCTACACTTGGATTAGGAGCATTGACCATTCGATCTCCCAGGGGAATTAGAGTTGGCTCTTGAATATTTCATTAAGCTACCTTGCTTGTCTATTTATATTCACTTTAACCTTGGACTCTCTAGTGGTTATATCATCACCCAATATGTGGGTATAGACTTCCTTGGTCACACTGGCCTTTCCTGACCAAACTGGCTCCACTAGAGTCCTCCCCCACTATACTTTTGGAGCTCAGCAAACCCCCTAGAGTTTTGGGAGACGATTGCTTTAGGCTTTCACCCTAAGACTTGGATTCGAACTCAAACTCGAACTCAGACTCGGTCTCAGTCTCAGAATCTGTCTCAGTCTCAGACTCGGACTCGGTCTTGGACTCGATCTCAGTTTTGGTCTCAGTCTTGGACTCAGACACAAGCTCGGTCTCGGACTTGGTCTCAGTTTTGGGCTCAGTCTCGGTGTTAGTCTCTTTCTCAGCCTTGACCTCGGACTCCATCTCAGATCCATCTCAGACTTGGCCTCAAACTCCATCTTGGGTCCATCTCAGACTCCATCTCAAGTCCATCTTAGACTCCATCTTGGATCTATATTGAACTCCATCTTAAACTCCATCTTGGGTCCATATTTGGTCCATCTTTGGTCCATATTGGACTCCATCTTAGACTCCATCTTGGACTCCATCTCGGGTCCATATCTAACTCCATCTTGGACTCTTTCTTAGATTCGTTTTTGACACTTTTATGTGTCACAACACTTGCCATATGTCAGTCCTTTTTGTGTCCCATTTTAGAGACTCATTCACTGATTGCTTAGACTCATCCCTTGACCACTTTGTTCAAAGTTCAAGTCCCACTCTCAACTTTTTAAGTCCAAGTCTTTAGTCCAAATATGTTATGCTTGTTGAACTTCCGCTTCGACCACTACCATCTAGCACCCTTTCTGCTCCACTTTAGGGGTTAAGGATTTGTGTCTCACAACTTAGTGTAACCTTTAGTGTAAAAGGGTCTTAGGATACTTGGGGTTAAGTGTCCTTGGGTTTGATTAGTATTATGTTAGGTGACCTCCTTGGAAGTCCAAATTTAGGAGCTTACATTTGGTATTGAAGTAATCTTAGGTTTGACTCTATTAGTTAACTTAGGGGAATTGCACCACATATTGATTGACATCTGGCAAGTCTAATTTGTTCCTGCTGGGCTTGACCCGAGGGGTAGGGTGTCAAGAGAGTGGGGCTTTCAGGAGAGTTGCGGCTCTCAGCTTTTGTTGACGAGGGTGTGAACTTGTAAGGAAATGTGGTGGATTGTAAGCAACCAAAAAGAAGAACTTGAGAGATGATACATAAGGGTTTAAATATAGAGGGAAAGGGCCTATGAATAAGAGTGGACCCCCTTTTTTAATCAGTTAAGTGTCTTGGGAAATTTGGGGTTAAGTGTTCTTGGGTTTGAATAGTACTAGATTGGGTGACCTTTTGGGATATCCAAATTCACGAGTTTACGTTTGGTATTGGAGTGGTCTCAGGTTTGACTCTATTAATTAGCTTAAGGGAATCACACCACATATTGATTGACATTTGGCAGGTCTAGTTTGCTTTAGTTGGGCTCGACCTGAGGGTAGGGTGTCAAGAAAGCGGGGCTCTTAGAAGAGTTGTGGCTCTCAGGAGAGTTGTAGCTCTTAGCTTCTGTTCACGAGGGTGTGAACTTGTAGAGAAGTGTTGTGGATTGTAAGAAACTAAAAAAAATGACTCGAAAGATGATCTATAGGAATTCAAATATAGAGGGAAAGGGCCCATGAATAAGAGTGCACCCCCTTTTCCAATTGGATAAGGGTCTTGGAATATTTGGGGTTAAGTGTCCTTGGGTTTGAATAGTACTGGGTTGAGTAACATTCAAGAGGACCAACACATGACACATGAAAGTGTCGAGATGGAGTTTGAGATGGACCCAAGATGGAGTCTGAGATGGAGTCCAAGTTTGAGCCACTATGATTTCACACATAACTTATACCCAAAGTGTGCTACAAATCACAAATTAGGATTATAATTCCTCTAAATTGCAAAGTCTCTTCCCTTGACAAGCCTATGATCATACATGGACTTTTCCATACTTGGCCTCCCTAGGCCACCCTTTTTGAAGTTAAAGTACCTTTAATTAGGGTTTTTATTCCCTTGATTTGCCAATCTCTTTTAGCAAGTCACTTGATTAATATAACATATTTTCATACATAAGTGTGAAAGTTCTTAGCTATCGGCTTTCATTCAAAGCTATCTTTTTGAACACTTGAGAACTAATTCCCTAACCTTAAAAACCTTATCTTATGCCAAGCTCAAGACCACATTTTTGCTGTGCAACTATGATTTCATGCATTCTTATAAACCATTTACACTTGTCTTTCTAAGTATTAACCTACCTAAAATTCTTTTTAGGAATTTTGAAGGGACCCTATCCTTTATCTTGCCAAAGTTTTCCCTTTCACAAGCTTTCTAATTGTGATATAGTTTAATATGGGTACTATATTTTAAACTCTCTATGGTACCACAATTGCCAGTAGCAACACTTTTGATCACCCACTTGATTGTCCACTCCTAAGTTGCATGACCACCCTTGGCTATGCTGTGAGACACAAATTCTAGAGCCCCAAAAGTGGAGCCGAAGGGTGCCATGTGGTAGTGATTGAAGCAGAAGCCAAACAAGCATAACACGTTTGGACTAAAAGCTCCGACTTGAAAGGTCGAGAGCGAGAGTGAAACTCCCCAAAGAAGGGCTTGAGGAACAAGCTCAAAGCGAGCAATAAGTGAGTTTCTAGAAAAACGACACAAAAGGACCAACATATGACACTAGAAGTGCAGAGATGGAGTCCGAGATGGAGTTTGAGATGGATCTGAGATGGAGTCCGAGATGGACCCGAGATGGAGTCTGAGATGGACTCGAGATGGAGTCTGAGTTGGACCCAAGATGGAGTCTGAGATAGACCCAAGATGGAGTTTGAGATGGAGTCCGAGTTGGACCCGAGATGGAGTCCGAGATGACCCCGAGATGGAGTCCAAGATGGAGTCCGAATTGGACCCGAGATTGAGTCCGAGATGGACTTAACATGGACCCAAGATGGAGTCCAAGGACAAGGCCGAGACTGAGACCGAGACCGAGTCCAAGTTCAAGTCTGAGTTTGAGACCAAGAATGAGACCGAATCCAAGTCCAAGTCCAAGTCTAATGTGAGACACAAAATCCCTAGGCCCCAAAGTGGAGCTGGAAAGGGTGCCACGTGGTAGTGGCCGAAGTGAAAGCCAAACGAGCGTAACACGTTTGGACTAAAAGCTCCGACTTAAAAGGTCGAGAGCGGGAGTGGAACTCCCAACAAAGTGCTCAAGGAGCAAGCACAAAGCAAGCAATAAGCAAGGCTCCAAAAAGGGACCCAAAAAGGACCAACACATGACACGTGGAAGTGTCCGAGATGGAGTCCGAGACGGACCCTAGTTGGAGTCCGAGATGGACCCAAAATGGAGTCCGATATGGAGTCTGAAGTGGAGTCCGAGATGGAGTCCGATATGGAGCCCGAGATGGACCTGAAGTGGAGTCTGAGGTGGACAAAGACAGAGTCCGAGATGGACCCGAGATGGAGTCTGAGATGGACCCGAGATGGAGTCCGAGATGTAGCCGAGGTGGACCAAGACGGAGTCCGAGATGGACCCGAGATGGAGTCCGAGATGGAGTCTGAGATGGACCCGAGATGGAGTCCGAGGTGGAGTCCGAGGTGGACCGAGACGGAGTCCGAGATGGACCCGAGATGGAGTCCGAGATGGACCGAGACGGAGTACGAGATGGAGTCCGAGATGGACCGAGATGAAGTCCGAGATGGAATCCGAGATGGAGTCCGAGAAGGACCCGAGATGGAGTCCGAGGTCGAGATCGAGACCGGGACCGAGACCGGGACCGAGACCGAGATCGGGACCAAGACCGGGACCGAGACCGAGGCCAAGGCTGAGACCGAGCCCGAGCCCGAGTCCGAGTCCGAGTCCGAGTCCGAGTCCGAGTCCGAGTCCGAGTTCAAGTCTGAGAGGGTGAAAGCCCAAAGCGTTCGTCTCCCAGACCCTGGGGGGTTTGGTGAGCTCCAACAGTATAGTAAGGGGGAGGACTGCAGTGGAGCCAGTTTGGCCTAGGAAGGCCAGACCCAGTGTTGGGTGATGAACTGACCACTGGGAAGTCTAAGACTAGAGTGAATACGGACCGACAAGTGGGGTAGCTTGGTGAAGTGTTCAAGATCCGGCTCTAGTTCCCCCGGGAGATCGACTGGCCGATGCTCCCAGTCCAAGTGTGGGTGGCACTACCTACTTGGATACCAGGCGTGGCTCAACGAAACCTCGCTCTAAGCCCATGGCTAGAGCACCTAAAGGTGAAAGGCGGGGAGAGTACCTAGGTGGCTCGCGTAAGGCCACGGTGTTCCGAAATGTTGTCCCAAAGGCCTAGACTGTGGAAAGGAAGAGGAGCAGTCCTCTGGGGTAGTGACCAAGGACACAGTCGTGTGGTGAGGAAGTCCCAGAGGACCATGGGACTTAGTGGTTGGGCTTGTGGGCCTCGATCCAGTGGCAGTGTTGGCAAACACGGCCAGGGGCAGAAAGGGACTTGGTAGGAACTGACAAAGGGACTTTGGGGAAGGCAATTCCCCAGGTCTGTGGGCATCCCAAGGATGCTAAGGAGTGGATCTAGGATGACCACTCGTGGATAGATGGCCCAGTCTTGGAGAGACGGGATGGTGATGCAAGTGGTATTGGACCACTAGTGCAGCAAAGGTGAATGAGCATGGCCTTAGCGTAACGGGCCGAGATGTCAGTGGTACCTTTGGGTGTCGGTCTTGGGACCGGACACGTGGAGCACTTGGACCAGGTGTAAGTGTTGAGTGGCATGGATGCCATTCTTGGGGCTAGCAAGTCCCAAGTCCTGAATTGGACTGATGGAGGTTGTGAATGAGACTCCTCTAAGTGGTCGGAGGTGTAGTTAAGTGACTAAAGTAGAATGGAAAATTTCGTCACTTACATCTAAGTCTGAGCCTGAGTGTGAGTCCGAGTCTGACTCTGAGGGTGAAAGCCCAAAGCATTCATCTCCCAGACCCTGGGGGTTTGGTGAGCCCCAAAAGTATAGTAGGGGGAGGACCCCAGTGTAGCCAGTTTGGCCAGGAAAGGCTAGTATGAACTAGAAAAGCTATGCTTACGTGTTGGGTGATGATATATCCACTGAGGAATCCAAAGCTAGAATGAATATGGATAGACAACCGGGGTGGCTTGGTGAAGTGTTCAATAGTTGGCTTTAGCTCCCATGGGAAATCAAATGGTCGATACTCCCAATCCAAGCGTGGGTGGCACTACCTACTTAAATACATAGTGTGGCTCAATGAAACATTGCTCTAGCCCCATGGCTAGAGCACTCAAATGCGGAAGGTGGGGAGAGCACCCATGAAGCTTGCGTAGGGCCATGGTATTTTGAAATGTTGTCCCAAAGTCCCAGATTGTGGAAAGGAAGAGGACCAATCCTCTAGTTTAGTGACCAAGGATACAGTCACATGATGAGAAAGTCCTAGAGGACAGTGGGATTTAGTGATCGGGCCTATGAGCCTTGACCCAATGGCAATGTTGACGAACATGGCCATGGACAGAAAGGGACTTGGTGGGAACAGTAAAAGGGATATTGGGGAATGTTGTTCCCCATGTCTGCAGGCATCCTAAGGATGTTAAGGAGTGGATTTAGGATGATCACTCATGGACAGATGGCCCAGTCCTTGAGAGACGGGACTGCGATGCAAGTGGTGTTAGACCACCGGTGTGACCAAGGTGAAGGGGCATGGCCTTGGCGTAACAGGCTGATATGTCGATGGTACCTTGGGGTGTCAGTCTTGGGATTGGACACGTAGAGCACTGGGACCAAGTGCAAAGGATAGGTGGCATGGATGCCATTCTTGGGGCTAGTGTTAGGCACCAGCTTTGACTATGTGGTCAACGTCGGTCAAAGGGAGGCTCAAGGGTATATTAAGGCATGTTAGGGTAAAGGACTTAACCTACCCTAGGGCTCACAGTGGAGCGGCGGCGCAGTGGGGCTTTTGAGGTAGCTTGGGGGTGGTTGGGTGGTGAGGAACCTCAAGAGGTGGTGTAGAAGAGTCTAGGGCGACTAGATCTCTGTCTTTTTGCGCCAGATCATAACATTGGTATCAGAGGAGTTGGTTGTGATGGCCGACCAAGCTGAACGCTGGAATGCTATTGTCGATGGTGGTGCCGACGATGGTGCCAACGAAGTTGCGGAGATTTGGACCATTCAAGATGTTGTTCATGAGCTGCGAGCCCTTAATAAAAATCAGCAAGAGATGCAAGACGAGATGCATGGCATGATGGACACCATGCGTGGGCGTGTTGAGGCACTCGAGGCTGGACGGGGTAGTGCTTCAAGTAAGCCTTCTTTGGTAGATCGACTCAAGATTCCAACTTTTTCCGGTGATGGTGGTGTGGACGAGTGTCTCGCTGGGCTAGCCAATGTGAAGAAGTTCTTGGCTACTAGAGGAACTCCAGATGCAGAGGCTTTAGTGGCTATTCCGATGGTTTTGCGTGATGCGGGTCTTCAATGGTGGAATTGGCTTGAGGAGTCCCTTGTTGCGGATAAGAAACCACCAGTGTCTACCATGGATGAATTTGAGGCTGCTTTCCGTTTACGTTTTGCCCCTCATTACAATGTGGAGAATGCTCGTACGGAACTTTGACATTTCCAGCAAGGGAAAATGACACTTAGGGACTATATTGAGAAGCTTATTCGCTTGATTAGTCGTGTTCCAACGAAGGATCCAGATCAGAACAAGTCCTACTTCATTGATGGCCTACATAGTGAGAGCATGCGGCAACACTTGCGTCATTCTCAGCCTACAAAGTGTTTGGAGGAGCTCTTTGATGCAGCTCGTCGACTTGACAATGACAAGCACAAGTCTTGCAAGCGCTCGTGGAGTCCTGTCGAGAATCGTCGTGATGATCGCCATGGACACTAGGATGGGAACAAGCATCACAAGTTGAAATCGGTGGTGACTACTTCAGATGCAAAGGGGTCCAAGAAGCAGAAGTTCTTTGTGAAGAATTATAGATAGGGTTGTTATCATTACGGCGAACTTGGACACTACAAGGCTGATTGTCCGTAGTTGAAGAACAAGCAGCAGGACAAGAAGAATGGCCAATCTTCTTCTCACGGTAAGTCAGATACTAAAAAGTTGCAAAATTTGCAGCGTGAGGATGAGGAGAACGACCATTCCAGTCGGAGGAAGTGACTTTCGATCGTTGCTCGTCAACTCAACTGTGTGTGGAACAAGATGGAGCTCGAGGATACGCGTGAATCAGCTTTAATGCTGGAGGGTGTGTTCTGTGGCGATCCAGTGCGGATTTTACTGGATAGTGGGAGCGATGACAACTTTGTTTCGGCAGTGTTTGTTGCGGAGCATGGCCTGAACACACGCGGAGTTCTTCCATACACAGTGGAAGGTGCAGCTACCTCTGCTCAGCATTTTGATGCTTGTGTCAAGGGGCTGGAAGTCTTGGTTAGCAAAACCACAGTTGTGGAGACTTTTTATCTCGCGGATATCCATCGTGTGGATCTCATCTTTGGGATGCCATGGTTGGTGAAGGTGGATCTAGAGATAAAGTGGAGTATTAACGCCAATATCTAGGCCATATTGTGACATCTCAGGGTGTCAAGACGGATCCAAGGAAGGTGGCTGTGGTGGAAAACTGGCCTACACTGACTACAGTGGCCGAGTTGCACAGTTTTCTTGGTATGGCTAGTTACTACCGACATTTCCAACATAAGTTTGCAGAGGTGGCTATTCCTTTGATGCGGTTGTTACGCAAGAATGTGCCATTCGAGTGGAAGAAGCCACAAGAGGAGAGTTTTGTGGCGCTGAAGCGATTGTTGAGCGAGACTCCAGTGCTTCGCATTGCTGATCCATCGAAACCTTACGAGGTGACATGCGATGCAAGTGGTTATGCACTGGGAGGAGTTCTCATGCAAGAGGGACAGCCTATTGCATATGAGAGTCGAACTTTGAATTCTGCGGAGCAACGCTATTCCACATATAAGCAAGAGTTACTCTCTATTGTTCATGCTTTGCGGACGTGGCAGCACTATGTTTATCATGCAGTGTTCGTGGTGTTAACAGATCACAAACCACTTGTGTATCTTTTCACACAGAAGGAGTTGAACACTACGCAAGCTCGTTGGATAGTCAAACTCATGGAGTTTGGGGAGTTTCCTATTGAGCATCGTCCGGGAAAATCAAATGTGGTGGCAGATGCTTTATCTCGTGCTCGTCATGTGACGACATTATGAACACGATTTTGTCATCATTTGAGTAAGGTGGTCAGCGAGTTTAGGCAGTTGGTTGAGCATGCTCAGGCTCAGGATGCTGAGGTGGCCTCTTTGCGAGACCAGATGGAAGCCCCTTTCTCATTGGTGGATGGGATTCTCTACTACAATGGCCATGTATATTTGCCACGGGTGGATGCGTTAATTACTCAAGTTTTATTCCACTATC
>NW_003314276.1:145121-170765 GCF_000143415.4 Selaginella moellendorffii
TATTGTAAATCATGCAAGCTTTGTCAGCGGGTTAAGGTGCCACGGGAGAAGCCGGGGGGACTTTTGCAACCTTTACCTATTCCTCATAGCCGTTGGTGTAGTATCTCTATAGACTTCATCACTTGTTTGCCACAACACAAAGGGCAAAAGGAGCAAGTATGGGTCATAGTGGATCGGTTGACGAAGTATGTGCGGTTGTTGGCTCTTCAGAAGACTGTCACTGCCTCAGACTTGGCTGCGGTTTACTTGGAGAAGGTTTTTCCTGATTTTGGTTTGCCGGAGGATATAATTAGTGATCGAGATTCAAAGTTCACCAGTGGATTTTGGAAAAGCTTTGCAAAGGCTATGCAAGTGACTTTGAAACTCTCGGGTGGAGATCATCCTCAGACGGATGGGCAAACTGAGCGTGTGAATCAGGTGGTGGAGGATATGCTACGTTGTAGCATTGGTCAAAGGCAAGGACAGTGGGATTTATATCTTCCGTTGGTGCAATTTGCTTACAACAATAGCCAACACAGTGGAACCAAGCTAAGTCCTTATTTTGCCATGTTTGGAAGGCATCCTCGAACAGCGGTGGAGTTGGGATTGCATTTGAGTAAGGACGTTCAAGATAAGCGTGATTCTGAGGCGACTGATTTGGCCACAGAACTTAATGAGATTTTGGTGGTGTGCAAACGTAATTTGTAAGCAGCTCAAGATAGAGCGAAGAAGTTTGCCAATGAGCATCACCAATTCCGGGAATATAAGGTGGGTGATCTCGTCTTTGTGCGAGTGATCTTTCCGTCAAGTGAGCGGCGGACCACCTTGGTGTCTTTACGGACAGGGAAGAGTGATAAACTTTCCCATCGATATGCTGGTCCATATGAAGTGCTGGAGCGCATTAGTAAAGCGGCTTATCAGGTGCGGCTGCCAACTAGGGTGAAAATTCATCTGGTATTTTATGTCAGCTAGTTGAAAGGTGTACTATCTCGGAGTGACAGGCCCAATGCCTCCTTGATGTACACGGCTGTGGAAGATGGACCAGGAGCTTGAGTAGGGTTCCCCAGAAAGGGTGATCACCGGTACAACTCGTCCTTGGGACAAGGACTTTTTTGGGGGGGAAGAATTGTTAGGCGCCAGCTTTGACTACGTGGTCAACGTCGGTCAAAGGGAGGCTCAAGGGTATATTAAGGCATGTTAGGGTAAGGGACAAAACCTACCCTAGGGCTCACAGTGGAGCGGCGGCGCAGTGGAGCTTTTGAGGTAGCTCGAGGGTGGTTGGGTGGTGAGGAACCTCAAGAGGTGGCGTAGCATAGTCTAGGGCAACTAGATCTTTGTCTTTTTGCGTCGGATTATAATATTGGTATCAGAGAATTGGTTGCGATGGCCGACCAAGCTGAACGCTGGAATCCTATCATCGATGGTGGTGCCGACGGTGGTGCCGACGATGGTGCCGACGAAGCTGCGGAGATTTGGACCATTCAAGATTTGGTTCATGAGCTGCGGTCCCTTAATAAAAATCAACAAGAGATGAACGACGGTATGCATGGCATGATGGACACCAGGCGTGGGCGTGTTGAGGCACTCGAGGCTGGACGGGGTAGCGCTCCAAGTAAGCCTTCTTTGGTAGATCGACTCAAGATTCCAACCTTTTCCGGTGATGGTGGTGTGGACGAGTGTCTTCGTTGGCTAGCCAATGTGAAGAATATCTTGGCTGCTAGAGGACTCCAGATCCAGAGGTCTTAGTGGCTATTCCGATGGTTATTGGTGGCCAAGTATATCACCACTTGTATTGCAATTGGAAGGTCATAGATATAGAACTATCCTCAAGGAGTAGCATGTCGAAAGGACATGGCTTTCCACTCAAGTTCATGCGTGAACTTGTGTGCAATGTGGTGGATGGAAAAGGGCCAGTAAGGGAATGACTTTGGGATCTTGGGAATAGTATAAGGTTTCCCTTAGAGAGTTGAGGATGTGATCCGGATGAGCAGATGACTCAGCAAACTGGCTAAGGTAGTTGTGGCAAACAACTATAGTTGGTATCACAGGAAAGATAGAGACTCTAAAACAATAAAGAAGTCACAAGATTACCGTCACATAGTTGAGGCTGGTACTCATGAATTTGAGACTGGAATTAATAACCATGAGAGGTCAAGTACGGATGAGGACATAAGTCCTCGAAATGTTAGCCGAGGCTACCCTTGATAAATGCTAGAACAACCTAAGGAGTTGGGGATGTACTTAGAGGATGAGTTGGTATTCTTATCACATGGACAAGTAGTCCTAAGGGGCAAAGGTTGCCCCCAGGGAACAACATCAAGTGTTGGAATGACACTTGCAAATATAGTTTTTGTGAGTAGGATGTGAATACAAGAAGTTGTATTTCAGCGAGATGGCACCTCAAATAGGACCTTATAGGTCATTGGATTTTAAAGTCTAAAAAAAAATGCTAGATGACTCAAGTAAAGTCAAGGAATGGTCCTAAGGGATTGCTAAACAGCATTTGGACTGAGGTGTGTTGTGCCCTACGAAGGTTGGGGAGGATCATAGGATCCAAGTATGAGAACAGTGAGTGTCTCATTGATGGCGGAATGTGCCATACTAAAGTTGTAGGAAAGGTGTTCCCCAAAAAGAAAACAACTTTAGCATAGAGTTGTATGTGAACACTATAGTGTAGTGCTAACGGATAGCTGGCATGAGAAACACTGTGTTGGTCTTGGCAAAGACCTAGACACTAATAAGTAGTGTCATAAAGATAGGCTCGTGGAGCTGATAGTGTGGAGACACCAAATGTGCCAAGGTGTGATACCTTGAGGTTATGTTAGTGGGTTCATGAGAACCCCTTACAAAAGGAATCCCAATGGAAATGGGAATGGCATAGCCTAAGCTGGAAGGCATGCAGTTGGAGTGGGTGACCCAGTTAATGATGGAGGTGTGGAAGCACCAAGTAATGAGTTGTAGGACTTAACAACTATGAGGCAACTAAGCAAAAGATGCAAAATAATTAGTTAAACTGGTAGAAAGTAGCTATCTAAGACTTCTGGGATAAGGAAGTTGGATATATCCTTATGGGGGAGAAGTTGCTTATGTTGCGATATAGTAAGTCAATGTCGTAAAGGGGATGCTCATTGCTAAAGAAGATCATCATTGGGACACCCAAACACTCTAAAACACTAGGAAGTGGTGTTTGGTGTCGCAAGGGTATTAGATAAGGCCTAAGGGACAAAGTCTCTAGCGAATGATGGATGGGAGGTGTTGTCCAAACGTCCAAGATTGTGGAGATGGGAGAAATCCGTCTACCCGATTTGGACAAAGCCAAAAATGGGATTTTAGTAAGGTTAGTGATGGGCATATAAAGGCCCATAAATAGCAACGTTAATCCCGGTGTGTGGGATTATAAGGTGAGCATGCCCAGATTGAGGAACCACTCCCTAAGCTATCAGGTAGGTTCATCCCTATGAATACTTGCTAAGGCATGGTAGAATGTGCAAAGCTATCCTTCTAGTCTGGAGGAAAATAACCGAAGGAAACATATGAGGCCAAAAGGCAAGTAGTATTGGGATGGAACTGAACCATAGAAATTGAAGTGCATAACTAATGGTGGTTATGCAAGTTGGGAGTGGAGAATTAAGAGGGTGCTCAAGGATGTTGTTACTAGCAACCGTGATGCCATAGAGAGTCTAAAATGTGGAATTATCCATGTTAGACCGTGTGGTGAGTAGGGAGCTTGCAAAGGAGAAGCCTTAGCAAGCTAAGGAACAAATTTCCTTGAAGGTTCCTAAAGACAATTCTGGGTAGATAAGTACTTAGAAAGCCAAGTGTAAATGGTTCCTAGAGCACACGAAATCATATTGGTGCAGCAGAAGCGTGGTCTTGAAGCTGGCCATGAGGCGAGGCTATCAAGGTTGGGGAAGTAGTTCCCAAGTGTTAAAAGAGAGGGCTTTGAACGAAAGTCAATGATTAAGGACTTTCATGCTTATGCATAAACCATGTGACTTACTAAGTGAGATTGGCAAGTTAGGGGAACAAATCCCTTAGTTGAAGGTGCTAACTTCAAAGGGGTGGCCCATGGGGTTGAGCATGGAGGAGTCCATGCATGATCACAGACTTGTTAAGTGAAAGGACTTGGTAGTGCGGAGGAACTAGGTTCCTAAGCTGTGATCTATAGCATGCTTTAAGTACATGTTAGTGCACGAGCGTGGGGAGTTACACCAGGCATTTGGTGTGATGCCATCTATAGATGCATATACAGAGGTTGGGTTCGGGTCCCGACCCTCTAATACTTGGGTTCGAGTCCCAAATCACTAGGGTGTGGTGATAGTTTGGAATATGAGGACACTTATTTTTTGGTGGTCATGGACTCTCAGTGAGGAGACTGGTTTGGGCACACCGCCAAGCGAGGGATGCCTCGGAGTCATAATGCACAGTTATATTGCTCAGTGTGGCTCGGCATATCTAACTTGAATACCTTGGTGCAAATGGCACCAAGGGCGTGGTGAATGAGATGGGGACACCTAATCTTAGTTGCTATAGACCCTTGGCCGTAAGGCCACCGCCAAGTGTGGGAGATGCCCCCGGGGTCATGGTCAACAACTTGAAGGTCTAGAAGACTAAGTACCTCTTGGCAACTTTGTTAAGGTGCCAACTTGAGATCACTAGGTGATCTTGTGGTTAAATAAGGACAAGGTCCTTGGTTGGCTAAGGAATGAAGTTCCTAGTTCAAAGTGTTGATTTGAACTATTTATGATGGTGGACCTTGGTCAAGATGACCAAGTGGGAATAGCACATAAGGAAAATAAGCTGTGTATATGCAATGGCATAGTGAGTCCGAGGAAAGTAGTCTTTATAAAAGACCCATGGGAGGGTCACTAAATTGGGTTATGAATAAAGCCATAGCAGAAAATGATAAAGAGACATACTAGGGATAAACACCCTCTAGACTTAGCAAAGCAAAGTCTTTGCTATGGACCCGAAAGGATACCTCAAGAATAGAGGTAACAATCCGATGTTGCTGGGTGCAACAATCAAGGATAGGAGCAAAATATTAGTGGCTAAGAAAGAGCCATGGGAATCATGGGAAAGGATCCAAATGGCAAAGTTAGGCCGAGAACACTAATATGTTGGGTGATAATGGATTGTGGGAAAAGCAATGTTTTCCCAAGGATGGATTCCCAACCACTCCGATTTTGCAAAAGTGGAAGCTCTAAGGGGGGAGTAGTAAGGTAGCCAAATAATAGGGCCGTGGGCAACCCTAGCACAAATTAGGATAATTGGAACTTAGTGCCAAAGGTGGCACGATATCAAAGAGAGGATGATAGTGCCCTTAGGTAAAGAACTTCCTAGGATGGGGAAGTGGAGCTGCACCATGTGCAATGAAAAGTGTCGGAGACACCTAGGAAATTGACCCTGAGAGTCAAAAGTTAAAAGTTCCAAAGTGCAAAGGTTATGTCAATGGAATCTGAGACTACTCGAGAATGAGTAGTGGAATTGAGTTAGAGAAGGTGTCTCTAACAGGTTTAGCGAGAACTAAACCAATGAAAGGGAGCAAACCACCCCAGGTGGCTGGATGACTCTATACGTTGGAGAGACTATACTCCTTAGAGAATGGACAAGGCATGGTGAGCCTTCGGTGTCAAACCATAGACAAACATTGGCTGGATGCCAAGGATGGAAATGGTAATACATGCATGAGGACATAAAATGTTATAAAATGTTACCGTTCAATGAGGACATCGAACTTCATCTATGGGTGGTGGAGTTGTGAGACACAAAATCCCTAGGCCCCAAAGTGGAGCCGGAAGGGTGCCATGTGGTAGTGGATGAAGTGAAAACCAAATGAGCATAACACGTTTGGACTAAAAGCTTTGACTTGAAAGGTCGAGAGCGGGAGTGGAACTCCTAATGAAGTGCTCAAGGAACAAGCACGAAGCAAGCAATAAGTGAGTCTCTAGAAAAGGGACACAAGAGGACCAACTCATGACACGTGGCAGAGTCAAAGATGGACCAAAATGGACTGAGACGGAGTCCGAGATGGACCAAGATGGAGTCCGAGATAGACCCGAAATGGAGTCCGAGATGGATCAAGATGGAGTCCGAGATGGACCCGAAATGGAGTCCGAGATGGGTTTGAGATGGACTCCGAGATGGACCCAAGATGGAGTCCGAGATGGACTAAGACAGAGTCCAAGATGGAGTCTGAGAAGGACCCGAGATGGAGTCCAAGATGGAGTCCGAGATGGACCCGAGATGGAGTCCGAGATGGACCCGAGATGGAGTTCGAGATGGACCCCAGATGGAGTCTGAGATGGAGTCCGAGGTGGACTGAGACAGAGTCTGAGAAGGAGTCCGAGAAGGACCCGAGATGGAGTCCAAGGTCGAGACTGAGACCGGGACCGGGACCGAGACCGAGACCGGGACCGAGACCGAGACCGAGACCGAGACAGGGACCGAGACCAGGACTGAGACCGAGACCGAGGCCGAGGCTAAGACCGAGACCGAGGCCGAGGCTAAGACCGAGACCGAGGCCGAGGCTAAGACCGAGCCCGAGCCCGAGTCCGAGTCCGAGTTAGAGTCCGAGTCCGAGTCCGAGTCCGAGTCCGAGTCTGAGTTCGAGTCTGAGAGGGTGAAAGCCCAATGCGTTTGTCTCCCAGACCCTGGTGGGTTTAGTGAGCTCCAAAAGTATAGTAAGGGGGAGGATTGCAGTGGAGCCAATTTAGCCAGGAAGGGCCCGTTTGGCCCAGGAAGGCTGTACCCAGTGTTGGGTGATGAGCTGCCCACTAGGAAGTCCAAGAATAGAGTGAACACGGACCGACAAGTAGGGTAGCTTGGTGAAGTGTTCAAGAGCCAGCTCTAGTTCCCCCGGGAGATCGATTGGCCGATGCTCCCTATCCAAGTGTGGGTGGCACTACCTATTTGGATACCAGGCGTGGCTCAATGGAACCTCGCTCTAAGCCCATGGCTAGAGCACCCAAAGGCGGACTGCGGGGAGAGTACCCACGAGGCTCATGTAAGGCCATGGTGATACCGAAATGTTGGCCCAAAGATCCCAGACTGTGAACCGGACGAGGAGCCATTCTCTAGTGTAGAGACTACGGATACGGTCATATGAGGCGCAAGTCCCCGAGGACCGTGGGACTTAGTGGTCAGGCTTGTGGGGCTTGATCCAGTGGCAGTGTTGGCAAGCACGGCCATGAACAGAAAGGGACTTGGTGGGGACTGGAAAAAAGATATTGGGGAAGGCTAATCCCCATATCTGTGAGCATCCTAAGGATGCTAAGGAGTGGATCTAGGATGATCACTCATGGACAGATGGCCCAATCCTTGAGAGACGGGACTGCGATGCAGGTGGTGTTAGACCACCGGTATGACCGAGGTGAAGGGGCATGGCCTTGGCGTAACAGGCTGATATGTCGATGGTACCTTGGGGTGTCAGTCTTGGGACCAGACATGTGAAGCACTGGGACCAAGTGCAAAGGATGAGTGGCATGGATGCCATTCTTGGGGCTAGCAAATCCCAAGTCCTGAATTGGACTTAAGGAGGTTGTGAATAAGACTCCTTCAAGTCGTCAGAGGTGTGGTTAAGTGACTAAGGTAAAAGGAAAAATTAGTCTCTTATAAATACCATTTCCATTAACACAAATGTTAGCGAAGTTAATGCCTTAACTACACACCTTCTCCATTTAACAATCTACTTTAAGTGCTAATAGATAAATCAACAAGCCATAGCAAGTGAATGTTATAATGGGGCTGGGTAGTTTTTGAGCTAAGCTCAAGTCAATGAAAGTTAATATAGTCCACTAAATACAAAAGTTGATGTTTAAATGATTGGTTTGGGATGAACCAACAATTCTATTAAAAACTTAAGACATATTTTCAGTCCAAGAAAAAGCTAAATAATATAAGTCCAACAAGAAAATAAATATCATAAGTCAAAGAAGAAACTCTATATTACCACTAAAAAATTTGACTAAAAAAAAAACTAAACTTAGTCTTTCTTAGCATCCACATCCACATCCACAGAATAAGGAGTTCGTATAGTATTATACTCTCTAATTGTGGGCTTTTGTTGTATATGAGCTTGTGCTATTGCTTCTGCATAACATGGCAAATTATAGCCCACATCATCAATCCACTTAATATACACAACCATGATGGAATTACTATAATGAGAAATTTATGCTTTATTATCACCTGTTATGAAATGTCCCAAGAACACCTTCATGCTAAGTTTCTTCCCACTAGTTAAGAGCTTGAGAAAAACACTTGCTATGTACATTGGAGCATTTGGGCAATGATTTAAATACTTACAAAAGAGCCATGATTAAATAAGCAAGTCAATTTCTTAAATATGCCTATATGTCATGTGGTGCAAGAAAAATGGTTGGCTCGGCTAGTTCTTGAAATCCATGGAGCTTGAGCTGTCATTAGGAAGCCATCCATCCCCAAACTCTTGAAGGGAAACTTGGACATATTCTGGAAGTGTTATGCCGGTGTGGGCACTAGTAAGGAACTTCATATCCCATGCTTGAAGTAGCTCCTCAGCAACTGCAATACTTCGAGTGATATAGAGCTTCTCCTTCATCACATTCTCAAGTTTGTTCTCCAACCTTTTATTATTGTTACAATGCCAAGTGTTGAGGAGCTCCAAGCAAGAGGTTTGTTTGTTGAAGGAGAGCTTGCTTTTTGCGATGTTATAGATTAATTCTTTAGATACTTTACCATTTCCTACAAGGACAAGGATTTCAAAGTGAAATGAGAAAGATAAAAGGGACTAACTTACTGCCATGAGAACATATATTTGCAATGCAATCCAACTAATCTTTATTGCGTCAAATGTCCGCAATTGCAAGTAGCTTCTTCACCTTTGATTTCTTCGAGTTCAAAATGCACTGCTCAATTTGTTATAGTTCAAGTTTCTTTTGCACTTCATCCATCACTTGTGTAATCTTCAAATATGAGTTTTGCTCCACCTTGACAATTGGCTAAAAGGAAAACTTGTGATTAGAAAACACAAGTTCATGTAAGAAAATGATACCTTTGCCCAGACTGCAACTAAAAACTCTATAGGCACATGATACCAAGTAAGCAACTCTTGGCCTTTACGTACTATAAGCTTTGCTTGAACTGCTTCCATAACCTCACAATTATACAGCATTTGGATTTCCTCGAAAGAAAGCATGCTAACATATTGAAAGTGCTCGATATCATGGACCAAGGTATGTGCTTGGAAAGCAAACTAATTAAGCTTGTAACATAGTTGGTGAGAACAAAGGTTACTAGTAAAAGATTCTTACATGTTGATCTTCTGATATGTTAAGTTGAGTTTCACCGCTTGGTTTGGATCCTGTGGCTCCACAAGTGTCACTAGAACACAATATGTCACTCGTCATCGTTCTATAACTTCTCTTGAATACACCTCCAAAACGTTAGCCACCGGTGGTTTCCATCAATAATGAAGAACATTTGGCCTACAAAGGCTTGTGTCTCCTTGTGGCACGCCATCAAAGTATCAACTCCTAAGATTTCTGCTGCTATATTTGATCCTAAGTCTACTCAATCTCAGAAGTAACCATGTTTGAGCGATTTGTTCCGGGGAATGATGACGACACAATAAATGATCCAATAGTATGCCCAAATTCAACCTCTATGAAAAAGGTATAAATAGCCATGTTGAGGTCGTAGGTTGAGTGCACCCAATGACTCTGCTTAAAACGGCAAAGTGGAATCTGAAGATGTTGGGATCCTTTCCAAGCCATTTCACCTAACACTCTGCTGATATTTCGTTCTTGAGCCTAGATAATAGTCTCACATACTCACTAATTCAAGATCATGTCAGCCTTTAGCATAGTTACCACCTCATTTCTGTGACCTTCAGAAGCAGCAGCATGTCCGCCATTTCCACCACCAAAATCTTCCCCACCACCTATAGCATCAGGTGCCTCATTTTTGCCACCAAGTTCTAGCCCACCTATAACCCTTTCTAACACCACAATGGGCAAACCCCAGGAAACAAAGTAACAACTTAAACTTAGCATAATGGACCATCATCAAGAATCTAGTCAAAGCTAATACAATACTACTATGTGTAAGTAGACTAGCTTCACTATCAACCACTTTGGGGTTGATCATTGTTTACCCAAAAAACTTCATAGACACAATGCTCATTATCACATGGATATGATATAAGTATCACAATGACTTGATCATCAATTAAGCAATGCCATGAGCAATGTTTATGTCATTATTTTAGAGGTTTATATGAGTATCAAGTGCCAACTCGATTTGACAAAATACAACATAAATGCCACACCTCACTAATAGAGATTTACAACATCAAATACCACCAACTTTTGTTTACAACACGAATAAGCTCATGCCACTCTATTTTCGACCAAACTCAAAACTAATCCAACACTAAGCTACTCAAGGAGCAATAGCAAAGTTCCCCAGAAAAGAATTGAGCATTATAATCCAAATCTTCAATAGCAAGCCTAGACAAAATGGTATAGCGCTTCACCACTACCCATCCCATGACTCACCACTTGTAAAACCACTATAACCAATATGCATCAAGGTAGGGGTTTTTGATTCCATGATGTGAACACGAGCAATGAGTCAAACACCTCATTGCAAATCTCTCCAAGAAGAGAAAATGATTTATGTGTTTGATCCTTCGTCCCTGAAGACTCTCTTCGGTCTCATCTTTGACTAAACCTCCAGCTTGCATGCACACTGCTTTCAATCCAATCCAAGAAAATTTATAAGAGAGCACGACAATGACTACTTAAACCTCCTTACAATCTTGGTTGATCCACTTATAATCATACCTAAGAAGGATCCACTAGTGCCATGCTAAACAGCTATGGATCAGCCTATTTGCCACTCATAGCAAACCTAGGGGAAGTTTACTTTTTCCCATTGTACATGGAACAACTCATAGAACCACCAATGGGCTAACATTAATCCTATTAACTCAAAGTGTAACCTTGAGTTGCTAATGTGCCTCACTCATGAGCTCAAGCACAAACTTGTGCTAATGGAACATCTCACATCCATCTTATGAGCCCAAGCTAAAGTTCATATAATCTAGTATGAAAGATAACCAAATTTCATACCTAAGGAACGATTGCGAAGCCTTTACACCCAAACGTCTACCCACTCAGATCATTATTTTCATCTTTGCATATGCAACGAGACTAGATGCCTAATCTCATTAGATAGTACTCAGCGAGATTCATCCTTTGATACCAAATGTCGCGCATGTGGATTTTAGTCTTTATCTTATGGTGATTTACCATAGGATAACTATGAAGCGGAACCTAAACCCTCCATGTTCTATGTGTCATATGCCACATGTCATATGCCATGTGTCCAAAAGATAGTGGTGTGGAAACCGAGTTTCAGGGCCTTGGGCCACTGAATGAAGGAACGGTGCCAAACTCCCAAGTATGGAGCCAAGGAGCGATGGCATTGGAGCACAGAATAACTCTCGAGCATACAACCCAAAGAGCAAAGGGACAGGAGCATGGAGCGACTTGGACCAGTCCTAGAGCATTCAACATTCTAATGTTAGGACCACTATGCAAAATGGACTACACTCTAACCACATACTTTTCATCTTAGGCTATGCCATTCCTATTTCCATTGGGATTTTTTTGTAAGAGGTTTTCATGAACCCACCAACTTGACCTTAACCACCACACTTTGGCACATTCGGTGTCCCCACACCATTTGTCATGAATGTGACTTTGGGTATTGAAAGCTATCTGTCAGCCAGTCCTTACAGACACTCTTTCCTTACTGCCACAATAGCAAGAGGTCAGTATAGCTAGACCCTTTATTAGTCCCTTTTGTGCTAGTGGAGTTAACTGGGCATTTCAAATGTACTTAGACCGGACGAGCATAAGGACGGAATTCCTACGTACTATTAGCTAAGCATACTTAGCCCAATAAGGAGTTCATGTCTAGTTATATATCTTGCACTGGCTAGTAATAAGAACCCTTGCATATTGAGACTAATCCCTTAATATTGCCGAATGATAGTTTACCATGTCTACCAAACACCCTCGCTATCATGCCCTTTGTATTAGTCTCACTCCGGTCCCAAATGCTATTTATGAAAAGTGTCTAGATTTTCTCAATTGGCATATCTATGAAATATAGAGTTGTCCTAAACACAATGGTGTTCGTCTCATATCCAAATTCGCAATCTAGGGACATTCCATATTTAGTAAGTTTCGAGTTTGTCCCAAAGACTAACTTCTGGTACTAAGGGAGGCTTGGGGTGAAAGCCCAAAGCGTGTATTCCTCAAGGGGGGCTATGGGGGGTTCCAAATGTATACTAGGGATAGTGGGTAGATTGGGCATGGCCAATCAATTGTAAGCGTCTCGGTCTCGGCCTCCGCCTCGGTCTCAGTCTCGGTCCCGGTCTCGGTCTCAGTCTCGGTCTTGGTCCCGGTCTCGGTCTCAACCTCGGACTCCATCTCGGGTCCTTCTCGGACTTCATCTCGGATTCCATCTTAGGTCCATCTCGGTCCATCTCGGACTTCATCTCGGACTCCGTCTTGGTCCATCTCGGACTCCATCTCGGACTCCACCTCGAACTCCACCTCGGACTCCATCTCGGACTCCATCTCGGACTCTGTCTTGGACTCAGTCTTCGTCCATCTCGGACTCCATTTCGGTCCATCTCAGACTTCATCTCGGACTCCGTCTCGGTCCATCTCGGACTCCATCTCAGACTCCACCTCGGACTCCACCTCAGACTCCATCTCGGACTCCATCTCGTACTCCATCTCGGACTCCGTCTTCGTCCATCTCGGACTCCATTTCGGTCCATCTCGGACTTCATCTCAGACTCCGTCTCAGTCCATCTCGGACTCCATCTCAGACTCCACCTCGGACTCCACCTCGGACTCCATCTCGGACTCCATCTCAGACTCTGTCTCGGACTCCGTCTTCGTCCATCTCGGACTCCATTTCAGAGTCCAACTTGGGTCCACTTTTTGGAGCCTCGCTTATTGCTCGCTTCGTGCTTGTTCCTCGAGCACTTTGTTGGGAGTTCCACTCCCGCTCTCGACCTTTCAAGTTGGAGCTTTTAGTCCAAACGTGTTACGCTCATTTGACTTTCGCTTTGGCCACTACCACGTGGCACCCTTCCGGCTCCACTTTGGGGCCTAGGGATTTTGTGTCTCACAACTCCACCACCCATAGACGAAATTCGATGTCCTCATCGAACGGTAAACCATTCTATAAAGTAACACCCACATGTGTTACTATTTCCACCCTTGGCACCTAGCCAATATTTGTCAATGGTTTGACATTGAAGGCTCACCATGCCTTTTCCATATTCGTCAATGGTTTGATGCCAAAGGCTCACCACGCCTTGCCCATCCTCTAAGGAGCATAGTCTTTCCAACATGGAGACTTATTCGACCACTTGGGGTGGTTTGCTCCTTTTTATTGGTTCAGTTCTTGCTAAACCTATTAGAGACATCTTCTCTAACTCAATTCCCACTACTCATAATTGAGTAATCTCAGTTCCCATTGATATAACCTTTGCACTTTGGAACTTTTAATTTTGACTTCTTGGAGTCAATTTCCTAGGTGTCTCCAGCACCTTGCTTTGCACCTTTTGTGCAACTCTGCTTCCCCATCCTAGGGAGTTCTCTACTAGAGGGCACCACCATCCTCTTTTCTATTTTGTGCCACCATTGGCACTACGTTCCAATTATCATTATTTGTGCTAGGGCTGTCCATGACCCTACCCTTTGGCTACTTTGCCACTCCTCACTTGGAGCTTTTACTTCGCCAAATTGGAGCACTTGGGAATCTATCCTTGGAAGTCCACTTCCCTTCCCACAATCCGTTAGCACCCAACACGTTAATGTTCTTAGCCTAACTTTGCCATTTGGTTTCTTTCCCATGATTCCCATAGCTCTTTTCTTAGCCATTAGTCTTTTGCTCCTATCCTTGATTGTTGCACCTAACAACATTGGATCATTACCTCCATTCTCGAAGTATCCTCTTGATTCCCTAGCAAAGACTTTACTTTGCCAAGTCCAAAGGGTGCTCACCCCTAATACGTCTCTTTAGCATTTCCTGCAGTGGGCTCTATCCACGGCCCAACTTTTGAGACCCTCCCTTGGATCTTTTATAGAGACTACTTTTCTCATATTTACTATGCCATAGCCGTGACATAGCTCATTTCCCATAGGTGCTCTTCCCACTTGGTCACCTTGACCAAGCCACACCATTATCAGTAGTTCAAATCAACACTTTGAACTAGGAATCATATCCCTTAACCCAAACAAAGACCTTGTCCTTGCACCAAAGTGTTCAAGTTAGATATGCCGAGCTTTCACTCTAAGCAATCTAACCGTGTATCACGACTCCGGGGCATCCCCCGCTTGGCGGTGTGCCCAAGCCAATCTCCTCATTGAGAGTCCATGACCACCAAAATATGAGTGTCCTCATATTCCAAACCATCACCATGCCCTAGCCATTTGGGACTCGAACCCAAGCACTAGAGGGTCGGGACTTGAACCCAACCTCCGTATATGCATCTATAGACGGAATCACCTTAGATGCCTGGCGTGACTCCCCACGCCGGTGCACCAACTTATACTTAAAGCGCGCTACAGATCACAGCTTAGGAACTTAGTTCCTCCACACTTCCAAGTCCTCTCACTTGACAAGTTCGTGATCCTGCATGGACTCCTCCATGCTTGGCCCCATGGCCCACCCTTTTTTAAGTAATCACCTTCAACTAGGGTATTTGTTCCCCCGACTTGCCAATCTCGTTTGGCAAGTCCTTCGACCACTGTAACATGGTTCCTGCATAAGCGTGAAAGTCCTTGACCATCGACTTTCGTTCAAAGCCCTCTCTTTTAAAAATACTTGTTAAAGCATGGTAGAAAGTGCAAAATTACCCTCCTAGACGAGAGGAGAATAACTAAAGGGAAGGCATAAGGCCACAAGCAAGTAATGAAGGGATAGAATTGAACCATAAAAATCAAAGGGCATAACTAAGAGTGGTTATGCAAATTGGGAATGAAAAATCAAGTGGGTGCTCAAACATATTATTATTAGTAACTGTGATGCCATAAAGAGTCTCATGTATGGGATTGTTCATATTAAACCATATGGCTAGAAAGTTTGTGAAATGAGAGGCCTTAGCAAGCTAAAGGACAAAATCCCTTCAAAGTTCCCATAAACAATTCTAGATAGATTGGTACCTAGAAAGACAAGTGTAAATGGTTTATGAAATGTGCAAAATCAAAATGCCATAACAGAAGTGTGGTTTTGAAGCTTGCCATGAAGTGAGGCTATCAAGGTTGAGGAAATAGTCCCTAAGGGTTTAAAGAGACGGCTTTGAATAAAAATCAATGGTTAAGGACTTTCACACTTATGCATGAAACCATATTATGCTGGTCGGGTGACATGCTAATCGAGATTGGCAAATCAAGAGAACAAAGACCCTAGTTGAAAGTGTTGACTTCAAAAAGGGTGGCCTATAGGGCCAAGCATGGAAGAGTCCATGCATGATCACAGACTTGTCAAGTGAAAGGACTTGGCAGTTCGGAACTAAATTCCTAATTTGTGATCTATAGTGCACTTTAAATATAAGTTGTTGCACTAGCGTGGGGAGTCACACTAGGCATCCTGAGTGATGCCTTCCATAGATGCATATGTGGAGGTTGGGTTCGAGTCCCAACCCTCTAGTGCTTGGGTTCGAGTCCCAACTCACTAAGGCATAATGATGGTTTGGAATATGAGGACACTCATTTTTCGGTGGTCATGGACTTTCAGTGAGGAAACTGGTTTGGGCAAACCGTTAAGCGGGGGATTCCCCAGAGTTGTGATGCACAGTTAAATTGCTTAGTGTGAAAGCTTAGCATATCTAACTTGAACACTTTGGTGCAAGTGCCACTAAGGATATGGTCAATGATATGGGGACACCCAGTCTCAATTGCTATGGACCTTTGGCCAAAAGGGCTGGCTTGGGCACACTGCCAAGTGTGGGGGATGCTCCCAGGGTTATAATCAACAACTTAAAGGTTTGGAAGACCTAGTACCTATTGGCAAACTTGCTAAAGTGTTAGGTTAGATTACTAAGTGATCTTATGGCTAAAAAAAGGATAAAGTCCTTATAAGGTTAAGGAATAAAATTCTTAGTTCAAAGTGTTGATTTGAACTATTGGTAATGGTGTGGCTTGGTCGAAATGACCAAGTGGGAAAGACATCTAAAAGAAATAAACTACGACAATACAATGGTATTGTGAGTTTAGGAAAGGGACTCATAGGTGGGTCGCTAAGTTGGGCTGTGCCAGAGCACATAGCAAAACATGCCAAAGAAACCTACTGAGGGTGAATAGCCTTTAGATTTGGCAAAGCAAAGCTTTTGCCATGGAACCAAAAGGATACCTCGAGCATGGAGGTAGTGATCTTATGTTGTTTAGTGCAACAATCAACGACTAGGAGCAAAAAACTAGTGGCCAAGTTTGGGTAATAGAAATCCAACTAACAAAGTTGAGTAAAGAACACTTATATGTAGGATGCTAACGGATTGTGGGAAAGAGAATATGTTTTAAAGAATAGATTCCCAAATGTTCCAATTTGGCAAAGGTGAAAGTTCCAAGGGAGGGAATGGCAAGGTAGCCAAATGATAGAATCGTAGACAACTCTTAGTGCCTAGAATGGCTCGAAATAGAAAAGAGGATAATGGTGCTCTCAAGTAAAGAACTTCCTAGAATGGGGAAGTGGAGTTTGCACAACACATATAATGTAGGATGTCGAAAACACTTAAGAAATTGACTATGAGAAGTCAAAATTAAAAATTCCAAAATGCAATATTTATGCTAGTAGAGGCCGAGACTACTCTTGAATAAGTAGTCAAATTGAAATAGAGACAATGTCTCTAATGCATTTAGCATAAACTAAACAAACAAAACGGGAAACACTATCATAAGTGGTCTAATGAGTCTTTAAGTTGGAGAGACTATGCTCTTTAGAGGTTGGACAAGGTATAGTGAGCCTTTAGTGTCAAACCATTGACGAATATTGGCTAGGTACTAAGGATGGAAAGGGTAATATATGGTGTTACTTTATAAAATGGTTTATCATTTGATCAGGACATCGAACTTCGTCTATGAGTGGTGGAGCTGTGAGACACAAATCCCAAAGCCCCAAAAAGTGGAGCCAAAATGATGCCATATGGTAGTGTAGCACATGTGATTATGGGATGAGATTTAGATATACTGTTACCATAGATCCTTGGAACCTCAGAAGATAAATGAGGATAAAATAACCATCAAGCAATTACCCCTTTCCCAGTTGGCTTAAAGGGAGAGAGATAAGGTGCACTACATATCGTATCAAAGCAAACGGCATAAGTTTGATTCCCATTGATTAGTGGCTACTTAAAAATATAATATACCCTTGAGCAAGGTATATTCCTACCTCTAAAATTTGAAACTATATATTGTACATCCATGTGTACGTCCTTCCTCTTGGTAGAGCATCCACGGACAAACATATCCACTGTGGGACTGTGGTACAAATGGATAACTAGTTGCGTCACATGGAATAGCTGATCTACACAATAAAAGGATTGATAGATTTAATAAGAAAATGGAGGTGTTGGTTCCCCTTGGCTCAATAGGGATTGTTAATCAATAGTCAATGAGGACATTAACATCTCTAAAGGGGGGGTAAATGTGGCACATGTGACCATGGGATGAGATTTGAATATATTGTCACCATGGATCTTTAGAACCTTAGGAGATAAATGGGGATAAAATAGCTATTAAGGGCTTTCTCATCAAGCAATTGCACCTTTTTAGTTGGATTAAGGGGAGAGAGATAAGGTGCACTACAAGTAGTGGCCAAAGCAGAAGCTAAACTAGAGTAACACATTTGGACTAAAAGCCGACTTGAAAAGTTGAGAGCAGGAGTGGAACTCTCAATGAAGTGCTCAAGGAACAAGCAATAAGTCAGTCTCTAAAAATAGGACACAAGAGGACTAACACATGACATGTGGAACTATTGAGATGAAGTCCAAAATGGACCCGAGATGGAGTTCGAGATGGACCCAAGATAGAGTCCGAAATGGACTCAAGATGGAGTTTGAGATGGAGTCTAAGATGGACCCGAGATGGAGTCTAAGATAGAGTCTGCGATGGAGGTGTAAGACCCAGAAAGGCTATGCTTACGTGTTAGGTGATGATATATCCACTAAGGAGTCCAAAGCTAGAGTAAATACAGATAGACAAGTCAGGTAGTTTGGTGAAGGTTTCAAAAGCCGGCTCTAGCTCCCATGGGAGATCAAATTGTCGACACTCCCAATCTAAGCATGGGTGGCACTACCTACTTGGATACCTAGTGTGGCTCAACGGAACTTTGCTCTAGCCCTATGGCTAGAGCACCCAAAGCCGGAAGGTGGGGAGAGTATCTATGAGACTTGCGTAGGGCCATGGTATTTTGAAATGTTGTCCAACATATCTTGGTAATAGCTTTCGAAACAAAGATCTCTTAATGTTCAAGTTTTGGGAAGATAGCCACACCCGATCTCCCACTTGATAGGATACATCCTGACGATGTTGATCCTTATCACGTCGATACCTATCCTGAGCTTTGCCCATCACCTTAGTAGCTCTAGACCAACCTTGGTGTAACTACTTTTCATAAGTCTCAACAGCCGGGACCAACACTTTGGACATTGGTTTTGGTAAAACAATCTGTTGAGGCACTCTACAAGCATTCCCTTGCAGCATCTCCCATGGAGAACAGCCAATAGTGCTGTGAAATGTGTTGTTATAACAGATTTCTACTTTGTGTAAATGCTCAACCCAGTTGCGTTGGTCCGCCACGACATAGTACCGAAGATAATCCTCAACTTGAGCATTCACGTGTTCAGTCTGCACATCGGTTTGAGGATGATAAGCTGTATTAAACTTCAACTTGGTATTGAGAAATTGGAACAATGTGCCCCAAAACTTCCTTGTAAATCTCGAAGCTCTATTTGAGATCATTTCTTTGGGAAGACCAAGAACCTGCACTACTTCATGGAAAAAGAACTTTATTGCTTGCTTTGCATTCACTGTTTTCATAGTTGGAATGAAATGTGCAATCTTCGACAATCGATCCACAACCACCATCAAAGTATTATAAACCTTAGATTCGGCAAGCAAGTGACGAAATCAAGTGTCACACTCTAAAATGGCCATGTCAGTGCTAGAATGCATTGCAACTTTCCAGCCTGTTCCTCAGTTCTGCGCTTATATTGCTAGCATGTAGGGCATAAACGGACATAGTTCGCTACATCACCTTCCATACCAGACCAAAAAAATCCCTTTTTCAACAAAGGTAGAGTCTTTCACTTTCCACCATGTCCCACTGCCGAAACATCATGATGTTCCTGCAGAAACACTTGCTGTAGATCCTTAGAGGAAAGATAAAATCTTTCTTGCTTATAGAATATAAGCCCATCTTGAACTGAGAAGTGAAGCTTTGCATTGGTTCAATTAGCAACTCTTGCCGCTTCGCTACTAGGGATCTACTTCGACAACTCCACATAGTGCAAGATTGCCTTTGCCAGCAGATCACTTCCATACGAAACCCAAACATCCTCTAACCAGTCCAAACTGATTGCCGATATTGCCCGTAACTGAGCCTAATGACTCAATGCATCCAAAACAATATTGTCTTTACCAGGTTTATATATGATTTTAATATCATATCTAGCAGGTTTCTCTTGCCAACGAGCCTGCTTCGGAGTAAGCTTAGGCTGCGTAGCAATGGAGCTTAGTGTGTTACTATTTATATAAACCTTGGTGTGTCCACCCAAGTAGTGTCTCCAGTTTTCCAAGGCTGACACTATAGCAAACATCTTTTTCTCATGTATTGGCCATCTTTGTTGAGTTTCATACAATTTTTTGGAATAGAACGCAATAGGACAACTATGTCACCTTAACGTAATACAAACCACTTTATCACAATCTTGCTATAACATGGCACTAATAGCATAGCCAGATGCATCACAATGCACTTCGAAGGGTTTATCAAGATCTGGGATCCTGAGAATAGGAATCATAGTCAAGATCTCATTCAATCATACAAAAGCACACTGATAAGCTGGTGTCCAATGAAATGGTATACTACTTAGTCAATGGAAGAACAATTCTTGCAAAATTGTGGACAACTTGCAATAGTATCCTGCTAACCCGAGAAAGGAAAGAACATCTGATACAGTGGTTGGAACTTCCCAATTCTTCACCACTTCCACCTTCTTTGGATCTACCTCAATTACGCCACCACCAACTACATGTCCAAAAAAGTTTACTCGCAATTGTTCGAAAGAGCATTTACTTTCCTTAACTTACAATTTGTGTTCACGCAACTTCTGAAACACTAGCTCCAAGTGTTTCAAATGATCCTCCAACGTTTCACTAAAGACTAGAATATCGTTGATATATAGGACAACAAATGTGTCTAAATAATCTCCGAACATTCTATCCATCATAGTGCTGAATGTTGCTAAAGCATTGTATAACCCAAATAGCATGACAAGGAACTTATAAGATCTGTACTGAGTTTTAAAGGCTGTCTTCTCCACATCCTGATCTGCCACCCATATCTGATGATACTCAGACTGCAAATCAAGTCACGTAAAATACTTACCTTTAAGAGATGGTCAAACAAGTCATTAATGCGAGGCAAAGGATAACTGTTTTTGACCGTGATCTTATTGAGTGCCCGATAGTCAATACACATTCTTATGGTTCCATCCTTTTTTATAACAAAAAGGACCAGCACTCCATAAGGTGACTTGTTTGGTCGGATATGACCTTTGTCAAGAAGCTCCGTGAGTTGCTTTTTGAGTTCAGCCATCTCCTTGATGTTCAAACAATATGGAGCCTTTGTAGGTGGTTTAGAACCCAAAATAACCTCAATCCAATGATCAACCTTACAGCTAGGAGGTAGCTCTAGCAGTAAATCCTTTGGGAAGATATCCTAATTCCTTGCGAACAACTCTAATATCTTCTTTGGTATAGGATCAACCCTATCACCGATTTGAACTGAGTCACAAACACCCTCATCTTCTATCACTTGAACCCAAAAGGTCTGACATCCCTTCTTAGCTGCTTTTTGAGTGGCTCTCGCAGTCAGGAACATAACATCCCAATCCTTTGAGGAGCGCTTTTGCACTTGGAAGGACACATTGGGACATCCTTCTGACGTTAATATGATGCGACTTTATCTAGCACCATAAATCCCTTTTATATATTTTATGAAGAAATTCATACCAAACACCATCCGAAAATTTGGTGTCTTCAACACTACCAAGTCCACTCTTTCTTTCCACTTGGATATTTTTATTGGAACATCACTTACAAACTTTCTGGCTACTTGCCCACCTTCCACAAACCAGAAATGTATGCGCAAAATTTTCTATATTTACAACTTAACTAAGTCTTTAGATATCACACTGTGCATAGCTCCCATGTCAATCATCACTCAGATTCAATGTCCACGGATAAAGCCTACTAGATACATCAACAGATTAGTGTTTGCATTAATTGTAAGAAAAACTTGAGGAAAGCAACGAAAGTAACTCACCTCCTCTTCTTCATAGTCTACATTGACCAACTCGTCAACCCCTTCAACTTCACCACCACCGTCTTCCCTCATGACATTAACATGAGACCTTGTCTTATATTTATTGGGACATTCCGAGGACTTATGTCCTGACTCTCCACAATGGAAACAATGACCCACACTATCCATTCTGCTAGGAGCAAGTTTCACCGGTTGCTGCTGTTTGTACCCACCAAGAGGAGCAGAGGGCCTAGGACTAAAAGAAGCTGCTGGTGGTCTCAAACCACCACCACCACCTTTGTTAAATGTTGCTTGTGAGCCCTCAGGGCGGAACCTACCTTCCACCCTCTGTTTCCAATCACCTTGTTTATTCAAAGAATTCTTATTGTTGTCTAAAGTACCAGTATACAGCTACTGATATTATTCCATGAGTGAGTGACTAAAGGCAACTTGTTGTGCTGCCTCCCTACACTCAAGATATGTCTTTGGCTTATACTTCAAAATCTCATTGCAAGAAAGTGAACTTAAACCTTCCAGGAAATAACTTCGAGCATCTTCGTCACTCTTTATTGCAATCATATTGCACTTATGAATAAACGCATTAACGTAATCCATGAGGTCCCCTCGCTGCTTTAACTATTGCAACTCCACATGAAGTCTTAGACCAAAATCATCTGGCAAGTATTTCTTATGAATACGAGACCACATCTTGGTCCAACTTCTAGTCTGCCCTTTTCATCACACACCTAGTGCCACCAAGTTTGACATGATCAATGAGAAAGGATTGCATGCACACAACTTTCGTACGATCATCTATGTTTGCCACTATGAAATAGTTTTCCATGTCATTGACCCAGTCTTCCAAAACTTAATAGTCCCGCATGCCTCTGAAATTGGATAGTTTCGAAGGCTTGAACTTTGAAACTTGTGCAACCGAGGGTGACTGTAGAACTTCATCGTTCTCAGAACTTGAAAAGGAGTCTAGTTGCTTAGGTTTAGCTGGTTTAGCAGCCTCAGCTTCTTTCTTACTCTTCTTATTCTCCTTCTTCAATTTGCCAATTTCCCTTTGCAAATTCTTGATCTCGACTTCCTGAGCCACACACTACAGTGCCGTAACATTTGGCTCTTCCTCTTCTAACTCAACCTCAGCCTCTTCCACAACATCTCTAACAGGAGTTTCCTCCTCTCGATTTGCCCATCTAGAAGTTTCAGTGTCATCAACAAGGTTCCTTTTCACCATCCCGCTAGCTACATACATGCCTCTATTAGTAACTAAACATGCATACAACATTCTTACTGAATGGTGCAATCCAACTAATTCTACATAGGTTGTTTTGGATCTACTAGAAAAGTTTCTGTGTATGCAACTTGAGTTAGAAAATCCGACAAAAGTTAGATAGGAATCGCTGAGACAATTTTTTTGATACCAAATGTAGTGCACCTAAATTTGGACTGAACTGTAAACCTGTTGCACTATGAATGAGGGTCCGGTACAATCCCATCAGCACCGGCTCCCCATATCCAGCACCTACATACAAAATGGTGTTAGATAGAGTCTGGCACAATTTTGGCATACCGATGACCTAACTCGAGGAGGAGGGTACCCCACCAACTAGAGCAGTGTGGAACTTGGGCTTAGACCCAAGCTAAATGCAGAACACAGAGCGACATAGCCCAGCAGGAGCCAAACTAATGTCTCAGGTGGTTAGACATGCATTCCAACCACTATTCCTACTATACATTTGGAACCCTCTATAGCCCCCCTTGAGAAACACACGCTTTGGGCTTTCACCCCAAGCCTCCCTTAATACCAGGAGTTAATCTTTGGGACAAGCTCAAAACTTACTAAATATGGAATGTCTCTCGATTGTAAATTTGGACATGGGACGAACACCATTGTGTTCAAGCTAATCTCTACATTCTGTAAATATGCCAAATGAGTGAATCTAGACACTTTCCATAATTAGCATTTGGGACCGAAATGAGATTAACACAAAGGGCATGATAACGAGGGTGTTTGGTAGACACTATAAACTATCATTTAGCGATATTGAGGAACTAGTCTTAATACGCGAGGGTTCTTGTCACTAGCCAGTGCAAGACATAACGAGACAAGAACTCCTTACCAGGCTAAGTATGCTTAGCTAATAGCACATAGGAATTCCATCCTTATGCTCGTTTGGTCGAACTACACTCAAAATGCCCAATTAACTTCACTAGCATAAGAGGGGCTTCCAAAAAGATCCAACTATACCGACTCTTGCTATAATGGCAATAAGGAAAGAGTGTTTGTAAGGACTGGCCAACAAGTATCTTTCGTTACCCGAAGTAATAATTGCGACACTTATGAAGGTTGTGATTGAGACTCCTACAAATAGTCAAAGATGTGGTTAAGTGACTCAAGTAAAATGATAAATTTAGTCGTTTATAGCATAGTGGATTGTAAGCAACTAAAGAAAATAACTCAAAAGACAATCCAATATAAAGCGAAAGAACTCATGAACAAAAATGCACCCACTTTTCTAATTAGTTAATGGTCTTGGGATACGTAAGGTTAAACTTGAATAGTACTGGGCTGATTGACCTCCCAGGAAGTCCAAAACTCAAGAGCTTACACTTAGGGTTATACTTAGGGTTAAGCATCTTTGGGTTTGAATAGTACTGGGCTGAGTGACCTTTTGGGAAGTCCAAAACTCAAGAGCTTACATCAAATTCATAATTATGCACATCAATAAAATTATAAACTATTAACTATACCATCAATTTACACCAAAAAGAAATTAACAAACTGAAAGATCTACTACAAACAAACAACCCCAACTTTCTCTTCCACCACATCTAAGAGTTCTAAAATAAAAATATAAATTCCAGATCAATCATCACAACTACAAGCACAAAAATAACCTCTAGTTCAAGTTTATACACAAATTCAAAGAGCTTAACCATAAGAATTGATTTGGAACACTAAAAATTCAATTGTAGTTATTTAGATTGGCACAAAAGATACTAACTTATGAGTTCATAGACAAATATAACACATTGACATTAACACAATAATGCTAATTGAATTTATCACTGAAATTCTTCTAACTAAATTATGAAACCAATCCACAATCATCATTAAGATAATCCTAAAAAAAGTTCAAGAACTCATTGAAGCTTCACAACAAGAAATTCAAATAGTACAAGACTGTAAAGGGTAACAATACAACACCTTTATATATGAAGATTCATCTTTGAGCTTTCTTATATTTCCCATATTTATCTAGAACAAGTGTACATTTGTAAGAGAAAAGAAATATAACACATGCAGTCAATCAAGTATATGAGAGACTTCCAACTTTTTTGCTTTAAAAAATCATGAAAATCATCAGACAAGAATTCTTTCAAGGATACTTCACATCTATTGATGCAACCATACATAAGGTAATTGATGAAAAAATATAAAATAAAATTTAGGGGGGCTGTAGGGGGTTCCAAATGTATAGTAGAGAGAGTGTGGGGGTTTGGACCCCAGTTGAGGCAATTTGGCCAAGAAAGGCTAGTGTGACCCAGAAAGGCTATGCTTATGTGTTGGGTGATGATATATCCATTGAGGAGTCCAAAGCTAGAGTGAATACAGATAGACAATCAGGGTAATATAAGCCACAAATTTTTCCTTTCCAATTTACCAACTTACCTCGTCTATCCGACTGACACTTCCTTGGACTTAACTAAGTTCCCTCACCAAGGCTCCTGCCTATGGTACCAGCTCCTACTTGGTTTCAACTACTCATTACGCGAGTAATGGAGCATTAGCCATCCATCCATGGATTCCCAAATTTCTCTCAATCCCCCTCCCCAAGTTATACTGGACTTAAGGTTTGGCTACACTCCCCACAAGCACAAGCAACCAAGCACACCAAACCTCTAGATCCCTAACATTCCTTGGTACCACAAGACTTGGCCCCTCGGCCCCAGACTCAACCTCAAGTCAGTTTGGAAGTACCTCTATAAGGTTCCTTCAAAATTGGTTCTTGGACCTCACAATACCTACTATACTTTTGGAACCCCCTGTAGTGCCACCCC
>NW_003314276.1:171783-245467 GCF_000143415.4 Selaginella moellendorffii
ATACCTACTATACTTTTGGAACCCCCTGTAGTGCCACCCCCCCCCCCCCCCCCCTTGGAGACACATGCTTTGGGCTTTCACCCCTCAACCGGTATTAGTACTAGGGCTCAATCTCGGATTTGATCTTGGACTCGATCTTAGACCCGACCTCGGACTCGGTCTCGGACCCGATCTTGGACTTGACCTCGGACCCAATCTCAGACTCGATCTTGAACTCAACCTCAGACTCGGTCTTGGACCTAATCTCGGATCTCAGACTCTATCTCGAACTCAGTCTTCTCGAAGTCGGCCTCAGACTTGATCCCGGACTCTATCTTGAACTTGGTCTCAAAGTTAGTCTTGGACTCGATCTCAGACTCGGTCCCATCCGATGATCTCTTTATTATTTTGGTCGTGCTTTCGGGAATCCTTTAGCCTACGACACCTCGGGGAGATTTTTCCTTACAACTCTACTACCCATAGAAGAAGTTCGATGCCCACATTAAACGTCTCTTTTTAATTCTACAACTTGTTGACCATGTCTCCGGGTACATCCCCCCACTTAGCAGTGTCCCTAAGTTAGCCTCCCCGGACAAGAGCCCATAACAACAGAATATAAGTGTCCCTACACCCCTCACCTCACCACGCTCTAGTATGGGGTTGGGACTTGAACCTAGCCTTGCTTTACTAGGGGGTTGGGACTCAAACCCAACCTCTTTAGAATATGTCTATGTATTTGACATCTCCGCAAGGAGTCGGGCGTAGTTCCCTATGCCTGGTCAACCTAACTAACCCATGCTAATTAACTTACCTTTGACACGCCTTCGAGTCCCAATATATGCCATTGCTCAACTTCACAAATTAATACTTTTAATTGAACTTTGCATAAGTACATAGAGTTCCTCCACTAGATCTCGAACATTCGCTAGGTTCTCCTCCGATTCCCATGTTGCTTTGTAGTGTGGAAATCTTTTCCACTTCACATAGAACTTCCTCACCTCACGTCCTTGTCACTTGCTCTTGCACGCATTGAGTATGACCTCGACTTTGTATTCCTCTTCCCCTTGGATAACCTCAGGTAAAGGTCTCACTTGGTCCTTACGAAGCGGATCCTCAAAGTATAACTTGAGTAAGTTCACATGAAACACTGAGTGCATCTTCCCTATCTCGCGAGGAAGTTAGAGGTGGTAAGCCACTTTACCGATTCATGCCTTAATCTTGTAAGGCCTTGCAAACCTACTTAAGGAACTCAAGATTAGTTCATTTCCAGGAATACATGCATTTTTATCTTTGGGTCAACTTCTAGTTGATCCCACTTGGTAGCCTTAAGTTCTTGGTGTTCAACCACACTTTCTCCCTAGGTTGGAACTTTATGTCTTAGCGCTTCTGGTTCGCATACTTGGTTTGCCTTTATTAAGCCTGTTCCAAGGAATCCCTCACTAGATTCCAAATGTTGACTCTTTCCACCTTGAATGCCTCCACTGTGGGTAACTCTTCATGATACTTGGCCACACCGAATTCCACATGACCTTTAATAGCTCACCCATTAATGACTTCCCATGGGCTCACCTTGATACTCGAGTGTGGTGAGTTGTTATAGCACATTTCCGCAAGTCCCAAATGACTTACACAATCGGTCTGGTCTCCCGAGACATAGCATCGTAAATAATCCTCTAGCTGCCTATTCACCCTTGCCGTTTGTCTGTCTGTCAAGAAATGATTGTGCTATCAAAACTTGACTCAAAGCCCAATACCTATCTGTGGGTGATAGGCGTGTGATATTGTTCTAAGAGAGTTCTCCAGAACCTACTGGTGAAGATCTTATCTCAATCTGAGATAATCTCTCCTGGCCTTCCCCGCACTTGAACCACTTGTTCGAAGAACAGCTTCGCCACACCTTCCACATCCATTTCTATTATAGTGGGTCCGAGATCGAGTCCGAGATCGAGTCCAAGTCCGAATCCGAAGTCGGATCCGAAATCGGGTCCGAGATCGAGCCAGAGACTAAGTCCAAATACTAATACGGGTCAAGGGGTGAAAGCCCAAAGCGTGCGTCTCCTAGGGGGGGGGGGGGGGCTGCAGGGGGTTCCAAAAGTATAGTAGGGATAGTGAGGTCTAGGAACCAGTTTTGAAGGGACTCTCCAGTTGGGCTTCCAAACCGACTTGAGGTTGAGGCTGGGACCGAGGGGCCTTGGGTGGGAGTGAGCATGGACTTGGCTGGTGCCGGAGGGGCCATCCAAGGAAGTGCTCAAGAGCAGCTCCCACTCCCAAAAGGGAAACCGACTACGGTGCTCCCGGCTCAGGTGGAGTGGTGCCCCACTTGAGTACCTTGTGGCTCATTGGTCCTCGCCCTTCCGGGGGCTTGGGCCTTCCCTTCGGGATGGAAGAGGGGGGGTAGAGGTACCCATACTGGGCCGTTAGGCCACGGTGTTTCGCCCCGACATCCCGAAGCAAGTGCTGCACCCAAGGCTTGGGATTTAGAGGGTCCCATGATCAAGTCTTGTGGTACCAAGGGGTGTTAGGAATCTAGAGGCTTGGTGTGCTTGGCTGCTTGTGCCTGCGGGGAGTGTAGCCGAACCTTAAGTCTAGTCTAACCCGGGGAGGGGGATTGGGAGAGATTTGGGAATCCGTAGATGGATGGCTAACACTCCGTTGCTCGTGCAGTGAGTAGCTGAAACCAAGTAGGACCAAGTAGGAGCTGGTACCATAGGCGAGAACCTTGGCGAGGGAACTTAGCACAAGCCAAGGCAGAGTTGGTCGGATAGACGAGGTAAGCTGGCAAATTGGAAAGGAAAAATTTGTGGCTTACAATTTGGTATCGGAGCCTCTTCCTCAGTTCTAGCGAAGGATAGAGGTGGATTGCTGGGAGATAGCAAAGGCAGGGCATAAGCGAACCTAAGCGGAGACAGAACCTCTGCGGAGAACAACAGAGGCCAACGAAGGACCGATGGCCACTTGGGAAATGATGAAGGCGAGGATCCGTGCAACTTACGTTCCTCCGAATGCTACTCTGCACCTAAGGGACGAGCTGAGTAGGCTGAAGCAGACCGGAACCATTCAGGAGTATGTGAATGGGTTTATGGCAAAGAGGATACTTGTCACGGACATGGGGGATATGGATGCGTTCCATGCCTTCATATCAGGTTTGCAAACCTGGGCTCGCGGCGAAGTAATGCAGTGGAACCCGACCAACTACAAAGAAGCGTTGGATGCGGCCATCAAGGTGCATTTCAACGATAACCTGCGAAAGGGGAACACGACGGGGTCAGGATCCACGTTTAGCAAAGGGGCCAAACCAAGGGGAACGTTTAGCAGAGGGAAATTCAAGAGGAGTTTCTCTAAGAATGAGTCCTCGGGGTTCCGGAAAGGCAAATCCGGTGGCCAGCGAGTGAGTATGTGGGGGAGTCAAGTGAAAAGAGACAAACCCACGGATAAGAAGGTCAAGTCATATAGCAGCGTGGGAAACAACGTATGCTACAACTGCGGTGAAGCGGGACACTTCTCAAGGGAGTGTCCCTACCCGAAGAAGGCCAGAGCCAATATGGCCATCAAGTCGGGTGAAGTCCAAACGAAGGTATGTGATCCAGTCCCTAACTCAAAGTTACTCATTACACGAGAAACTTTGGTAGAGAGTCGTTCGCGACATCTACTAGCCCTCCGAGGGAAGCTCGGAGGTAGCTTTGTTAAAATCCTTATTGACACGGGTGCTTCGGATAATTTTGTGGCTGCAGACATAGTCCGGCAAGCCGGACTAACGGTGCAACGGCTAGGCAAACCAAGGACTATAGAGTTTGTTCAAGGTAGCCAAAGCACCGATGAGGTACTTCGACAAGCGAGAGTCGAAGTGGGGACTTGGAAGGTGGACATGGATTTCACCGTGTTGGACATGGCGGGATTTGACGTGATCTTCGGAATGGACTGGTTCAATCGATTCGTGGTAGCCCTGCATGGACAAGGTAGAAACCTTGTGGTACTGGCGAATGCCCAAGGAAGAAGATCTAGGGTGGAGGCCCAAGATCTAAAGGTAGGGCAAAGCAAGGCCAAAGATTCCTGCTTAAACCTAGTGTCCACGAGAGGACAACTCACTAAAGGAACTAAGGTGGCCTTTTTGTGCTTACTCTCGATGAAGAGTGACAAAAAGACAGAAATGGAAGAAGTACCTTTAGTGATCCAGCGGGTGTTGGACCAATTCCAGGATACCATTCCGGAGGAGCTACCGGCGGGGCTACCCCCAGCACGACCGATAGAACATAAGATTGAGCTGGTCGAGGGTGCTAAGGCAGTGGTTCGTCCCCCTTATCGTTTGAACGAAAAAGAACTCAAGGAGCTCAAGTGCCAACTAGAGGAGTTGGTGGACAAAGGGTATGTTAGGTTGAGCAAGTCACCGTATGGGGCGCCGGTGTTATTTGTGAAAAAGAAAGATGGATCTATGCGCATGTGCATAGACTACCAGTTGCTCAACAAGTATACAAAGAAGAACAAGTACCCTTTGCCAAGGATTGAGGACCTGTTCGATAGGTTGGGAAAGGCAAAATACTTCTCGAGGATTGACCTAAGGTCAGGATACTACCAGATCAGGGTAGCCGAGGAAGATGTCGAGAAGACAAACTGTCGAACGAGGTATGGGAGCTTTGAGTTTCTAGTGATGCCCTTCGGGCTATGTAATGCGCCGGCAACATTTTTGGCGCTAATGAACCACATCTTTGTACCCTATCTGGATCACTTCGTGGTCGTCTATATCGACGACATCTTGATCTATAGCGAGACGCTAGAGGAGCATGCCGAACACTTGGCGAAGGTGTTTGAGAAACTAAGGGAACACAAGCTGTATGCTAAAGAGAGCAAATGTGACTTTGCTCAACAAGAGGTAAAGTTTCTCGGGCATGTGGTGGGCCAGGACGGGCTCAAGGTGGACCCGGAGAAGGTCCAAGCGATCCAGGAATGGGAGCGACCATCCAATGTACACGAGTTGAGGGCATTCCTAGGGTTATGCAACTACTATTGAAAGTTTATCAGACACTATTCGAGAGTAGCCCTGCCCTTAACGGACCAAATAGGAAAAGGGAAGATGGTGTGGACAGCAGAATGCGAGGTGGCATTCGTCCACCTCAAAGGGAAATTGAGGAAGGCTCCCGTATTGGCATTACTAGACTTTGGTAAGGACTTTGAGGTAGAAACGGATGCTTCGGACTTTGCGTTGGGCGCAGGTTTGAAGCAAGACAACCATCCGGTAGCGTTCTTCTCGAAGAAGCTGGACAAGGCTCAACGGAAGTGGCCTGCCCACGAGAAGGAATTGTTTGCGGTGGTCAAGGCGCTCAAGGAGTGGCGACACTACCTTGGGAGACACTTCAAGGTTTACACGGACATGAATGCCTTGGCTGAGTTTGATTGCGAGATTCTGTACAAGCCTGGGAAGAGCAACATCGTGGCAGATGCGCTAAGTCGAAAAGCGAGCTTGAGGTTGGCAATATCCAGCGCAACAGCAACCTTCTGGGACGATGTGCGGACAGCATATGAGAACGATGGTCTAGCACAGGAATTGTTGCTGAGGAATCTAGAGGCGCGGGAAGCTCACCAGAGAGGTGAGCTGCCAACGGAAGAGAAAACGGGCTATGCGGAACGCAACGGACTCATTTATTACAAGCAAACGAGGGTGTATGTTCCAGAAGGGGGACTAAGGAAGGTGGCCTTAGAAGAGTGTCATGATGGACCTCTTGCGGGACACGGTGGAGTGCCCAAGAGGATAGGCTTACTCAAAAGGAAGTACCATTGGCCAAATATGGCTAAGGACGTCCAAGACTATGTAAAGACATGTCCAACATGTCAGCAGGTAAAAGCCGTGACTAAGGCTAGTGGGGGCTTGTTGCAAAGCATCCCAATTCCAGATCGCCCGTGGAAATGTCTTACGATGGACTTCATCACGGGACTCCCCCCAAGCGAGGGGTTTGATGTGATATTCGTGGTGGTGGACCGATTTTCGAAAATGGCACACTTCATACCCACCACAACGGAGGTGGATGCGGAAGGTGTGGCAAAGCTGTTCTTCGAACAAGTGGTTCGAGTGCGGGGAAGACCGGAAGAGATCATCTCAGATCGAGATAAGATCTTCACCAGTAGGTTCTAGAGGACTCTCCTGGAACAGTATCGCACCAAGTTGAAATTCAGCACAGCCTATCACCCACAGACAGGTATGGGGTATTGAGTCAAGTTGTTGGCACTAACACTACTTGACAGACGGACAAACGGAAAGGGTGAATAGGCAACTGGAGGATTATTTGCGATGCTATGTCTCGGGAGACCAGACCAATTGGGTAAGTCATTTGGGACTTGCGGAAATGTGTTATAACAACTCACCACATTCGAGTATCGGGGTGAGTCCATGGGAAGTCATCAATGGGCGAGCTATTGAAGGTCCTGTGGAACTCAGCGTGGCCGAGTACCATGGAGAGTTGCCCGCAATGGAGGCATTCACGGCGGAAAGACTCAGCATTTGGAATCTAGTGAGGGATTCCTTGGAACGGGCTCAACAAAGGCAAACCAAATACGCGAACCAGAAGCGTCAGGATGTAGAGTTCCAAGCTGGGGAGAAGGTGTGGCTGAACACCAAGGACTTCAGACTACCAAGTGGGATCAGCCGAAAGTTGACCCAAAGGTAAAGATGCATGTATTCCTGTAAATGAATTGATCTTGAGTTCCTTAAGCAGGATCGCGGGGCCTTACGAGATTGAGGCACGAATCGGTAAAGTGGCTTACCGACTCCAACTTCCTCCGATCACATACCTCAGTTTGAATTTCACCCGACTTAATGGCTATATTGGCTCTGGCCTTCTTCGGGTAGGGACATTCCCTCAAAAAGTGTCCCACTTCACCGTAATTGAAGCATATATTGTTTCTCACACTACTAGCCGACTTGACCTTCTTATCTATGGATTTGTCTCTTTTCGCTTGACTCCCCCATGTACTTGCTCGCTGACCCCCAGATCTACCTTTCCGGAACCCCAAGGACTCATTCTTAGAGAAATTCTTCTTGAATTTCCCTTTGCCATATGTTCCTATTGGTTTGGCCCCTTTGCTAAACGTGGACCCCAACCCCGTCGTGTTCCCCTTTTGCAAGTTATCATTAAAATGTACCTTGATAGCCGCATCTAACGCTTTTTTATAGTTGGTCGGGTTCCAGCGCATCACCTTGCCACAAGCCCAGGTTTGCAAGCCTGATATGAAAACATGGAATGCATCCATATCACCCATTCTATGACAAGTATCCTCTTTGCTATAAACCCATTCACATACTCTTGAATGGTTTCAGTCTTCCTTAGCCTACTCAGCTCATCCCTTAGGTACAGAGTAACATTCAGAGGAACTTGAGTAGCACAGATCCTCGCGTTCATCATTTCCCAAGTGGCCACCAGTAATTCGTTAGCCTCTGTTATTCTCCACCAAGACTTGGCATTATCTACCAAGTATGGTTTTGCACATGGGACCTTCTTTGACCTTGGTAACCGCAATGCTCAAAAGTAGTCCTCCATATCGTAAAACCAATCCTCCACCACCTTATAGTCATTCACTCCCTTGAACTCCAGTGGGGGCTTTAGTTTGTACTTGGGAACTACTTGAGGGACTGATTTGACTTCGGTCTATTTGACCTTGTTTGGTTCTGCCTCAGTCCCTGCCGAAGGGTCTGCACCTTTTGTGCTGCTAGCATCCGTAGTCTTTCACTTTTTCTTTCGCTTCTCGTTATGCTTTAGCTTGCGTATGAGAGTCTCTAGTAGGGCATTGGTCTATGCCAATTGCCCTTCTAAAACATCCAATCGAGCCTTGGACGACTGAACCTCACCACCAAACTCTTGTTTGGAAGTTTCCTCACTAGAGTCTTCCTCATGCAAGGATTCCTCATCCATAACCTCTTATTTGACCAGAAGCTCCAGCTCTAAAGGAGGTTCCATGTGTAGCACACGTGGTTTTGACCCTTTATCCTATGCTGATTTACCATAGGATAACACCACGAAGCGGAACCTAAACCCTCTTTGTGCCACGTGACAGATGCCACGTGTCACATGCCACGTGTCCATGCCACGTGTCCATAGGAACCCGAGGTTCAGGGCCTTGGGCCACTGAACGAACGAACGGTGCCAAACTCCATGGCATGGAGCCAAGGAGTGATGGAACCGAACCACCAAGCAACTCCCAAGCATACAGCCCAAGGAGCGAAGGGACAGGGGCCCGGAGCGACTTGGAACAGTCCTGGAGCAACCATGTAGCGCACCTGAATTTGGAGCCGAACTCCAAGCCCGTTGCGCTACGAAACGAGGGTCCGGCACAATCCCACGAGCACCAGCTCCCCGTATCCAGCACCTGCACGCAAAATGGTGTCAGACGGAGTCTGACACAATTTTGGCATACCGGTGGCCTAACGCGAGAAGGAGGGTACTCCACCGACTAGAGCAGCGTGGAGCTTGGGCTTAGACCCAAGCCGGACGCAGAACAAGGAGCGACACAGCCCAGCGGAAGCCAAACTAATGTCTCAGGTGGTCGGACATGCATTCCAACCACTATCCCTACTATACATTTGGAACCCCCCACAGCCCCCCCCCCCTTGAGGGACACACGCTTTGGGCTTTCACCCCAAGCCTCCCTTAGTACCAGGAGTTAGTCTCTGGGACAAGTCCGAAACTTACTAAATATGGAATGGCCTTAGATTGCGAATTTGGACACGGGACGAACACCATTGTGTTCAGGCCGATCTCTACATTCTGTAAATATGCCAAATGAGCGAATCTAGACACTTCCCATAAATAGCATATGGGACCGAAATGAGACCAACACTAAGGGCATGATAGCGAGGGTGTTTGGCAGACACGGTAAGCTATCATCAATCGAATATTGAGGGACTAGTCTCAATATCACGGGGGTTCCCAACACTAGCAAGTGCAAGTCAGCGAATGAGTTTCTCTAACCAGGTCAAGTATGCTTGACAAATAGCATATAGGAATTCCGTCCTTATGCTCATCTGGTCAAGTGCACATGCGATGACCAGTTTCTCAACTAGCTTGAGTGGAGACTATAAAAGGGACCAGCAGTACCGACCTCCTGCCGTCGTGGCAGTAAGGAAAGAGTGCCCGTAAGGACTGGCCGACAAGTATCTTTCGATACCCGAAGTCACATTCGCGACACTCTCCCCCCCTTGGGGAAGATCGACGTCCTCATTGATGCATACCCGAGTCTAGCAAACCGTCAAGGAAACAACTTCGAAAGTTAACGGAAAGCACACTATGTGGGAAATACACCGACTTAAATGAGTTATGGAATGACCTCTCCTCTACATCCAAAGACGTTAAGACCCAGACACCCTCCGGCCGTCGCCGACAAGGAAATGACCAACGGAGTTAGCCACCCTTGCTGCTCTGAGTACCACTCAGCTTACAAAGGAATGATACATCCCTGCCCGCAGGGATATAGGGAGAAGGCCAGAGGCCCAACTGCCCCTGAGCAAGAAATCAACCCCGTCGGGAAGATTTAGACAACTATTATAAAGTGGCAGAGTAAGTTGTTTACGCGACCACGCCCCTTTTTTTTTTCGAAAAGGAGTCATCGAGAGAGAGGCAGGGACTTGTGATCAGTCTATAATAGTTATCCCCATGGTTATGGATTGGACCCATGCACCGAAGTGCCGAAGTCAGCCTGCCAAAACTGACCCAAGTACAAATGATCGAGAGAAACGACACTTTGAGTGATAGAAATATTTTACTTTATTAATTTGCAAGATTTATTACAAGATTTACAAAAGCTAGGCTTTATTACAATTCTCATACTCCGTGACAAGCTCACGAGCATGGGTAAGATTACTAAGAGGTTCCCAAGTTGATTCACAAGTCGGGTAACCTTTCCACTTAACTAGATATTCCTTTGCACGACCACCACGTTTCCGGCGACAAGCCAGAATGCTTTCAACTTCGTATTCAGGTTCAACGTCCACAACATCTGGTGGCGGACGAATCTCCCCTTGACGTGCATCATCCATAGTGTAAGGAGCCAATAGATTGGCATGAAATACATTATGAACATTGGACATCTCCATAGGCAGATCCAACCGATAGGATACATCACCAAGACATTTTAACACCCGATAGGGTCCAACGTATCTCGGCAAGAGCTTCCGAGACAAAGAACCCTTAATATTCAAGTTTCGGGAAGATAGCCACACCTGATCTCCCACTTGATAAGATACATCCCGACGATGCTGATCCTTATCACGTCGATACCTATCCTGAGCTTTGCCCATCGCCTCGGTAGCTTTAGACCAACCTTGGCGTAGCTGCTCCGCATAAGTTTCCACGGCTGGGACCAACACTTCGGTCATTGGTTTCGGGACAACAATCTGTTGAGGAACCCCACGAGCATTTCCTTGCAACATCTCCCATGGAGAACAGCCTATAGCGCTGTGAAATGTGTTGTTATAACAGATTTCTGCTGTATCCAAATGCTCAATCCAATCGCTTTGGTCCGCCGCGACATAGTACCGCAGATAATCCTCAACTTGAGCATTCATGCGTTCGGTCTGCCCATCGGTTTGAGGATGATAAGCTGTACTAAACTTCAATTTGGTACCAAACAACTGGAATAGGGTTCCCCAAAATTTCCCCGTAAACCTCGAATCTCTATCTGAGATCATTTCTTCAGGAAGACCACGAACTCGCACTACTTCATGGAAAAAGAGCTTTGCTGCTTGTTTCGCATTTACTGTTCCCACAGTTGGAACGAAGTGTGCAATCTTTGACAACCGATCCACAACCACCATCAAAGTATCATAACCCTTAGACTTCGGCAAGCAAGTGACGAAATCAAGTGTCACACTTTGAAATGGCCATGCCGGTGCTGGAATGCACTGCAACTTTCCAGCCTGTTTTTCAGTTCTGCGCTTACATTGCTGGCATATAGGGCAGGAACGGACATAATCCGCTACATCACCGTCCATACCAGACCAGAAAAATCCCTTTTTCAATGAAGCTAGAGTCTTTCGCTGTCCACCATGTCCCGCTGCTAGAACATCATGATGTTCCCGCAGAAATAACTGCTGAAGATCCTTAGAGGGAAGATACAATCTCTCTTGCTTATAGAATATAAGCCCATCCCGAACTGAGAAGTGAAGCTTCGCGTTGGTTTGACTAGCAACTTTCGCCGCTTCGCTACCAGGTTTCTACTTTGACAACTCCGTACGGTGTAAGATTGCCTTCGCCAATGGATCACTCCCATATGAAGCTCGAACATCCTCTAACCAGTCCGAACTGATGGCTGATATTGCTCGGAACTGAGCCTGTCGACTCAATGCATCCGGAACAATATTGTCTTTACCAGGTTTATATATGATTTCGATATCATATCTAGCAAGCTTCTCTTGCCAACGAACCTGCTTTGCCGTAAGCTTAGGCTGTGTAGCAAAGTAGCTTAGTGTGTTACTATCTGTATAAACTTTGTTGTGTCCACCCAAGTAGTGTCTCCAGTGTTCCAGGGCCGACACTATAGCAAACATCTCTTTCTCGTGCGTTGGCCATCTTCATTGGGTCTCATCCAATTTCTTGGAATAGAATGCAACGGGACAACCATGTCTTTTTAGCGTAACACCAACTGCTTTGTCACAATCTTGCTGTAACACGGCACCAATAGCATAACCAGATGCATCACAATGCACTTCGAAGGGTTTATCAAGATCTAGGATCCTGAGAACAGGAACCGTAGTCAAGATCTCCTTCAATCGTACAAAAGCACGCTGACAAGCTGGTGTCCAATGAAACGGAATATTGCTCTTCGTCAACTCAGTCAACGGAAGAGCAATACTTGCAAAATTGCGGACAAACTTGCGATAGTATCCCGCCAAACCGAGAAAGGAACGAACATCTGATACAGTGGTCGGGACTTCCCAGGACTTCACCGCTTCCACCTTCTTTGGATCGACCTCAATCACGCCACCACCAACTATATGTCCGAGAAAGTTTACGCGCAATTGACCAAAAGCGCATTTACTTTCCTTAGCATACAGTTTGTGTTTGCGCAACTTCTGAAACACCAGCTCCAAGTGTTTCAAATGATCCTCCAACGTTTCACTAAAGACTAGAACATCGTCGATATACAGGACAACAAATGCATCCAAATAATCTCCAAATATTCTATCCATCATAGTGCTGAACGTTGCCGGAGCATTGCATAACCCGAACGGCATGACAAGGAACTCATAAGATCCGTACTAAGTCTTAAAGGCTGTCTTCTCCACATCCTGATCTGCCACCCGTATCTGATGATATCCGGACCGCAAATCAAGTCGCGTAAAATACTTAGCCTTTAAGAGTTGGTCAAACAAGTCATCAATGCGAGGCAAAGGATAACTGTTTTTAACCGTGATCTTATTGAGTGCCCGATAGTCAATACACATCCTCATGGTTCCATCCTTTTTCATAACGAAGAGGACCGGCGCTCCATAAAGTGACTTGCTTGGTCGGATATGACCTTTGTCAAGAAGCTCCGTGAGTTGCTTCTTGAGTTCAGCCATCTCCTTGATGTTCAACCAATATGGAGCTTTCGTAGGTGGTTTAGAACCCGGAATAATCTCAATCCGATGATCAACCTCACGGCTAGGAGGTAGCCCTGGTGGCAAATCCTTCGGAAAGATATCCTGATTCCTCGCCAACAACTCCAATATCCTTTTTGGTACAGGATCAACCCCATCGCCGATTCATACTGAGTCACCAACACCCTCAGCTTCCATCACTTGAACCCAAAAGGTCTGACATCCCCTCTTAGCTACTTTTTGAACGGCCCTCGCAGTCAGGAACTTTGCATCCCAATCTTTTGAGGAACGCTTTTGCAACTGAAAGGATACATCAGGATGTCCTTCTGACTTCAACGTGATACGACTTTGTCCAGCACCATAAATCCCTTTTATATACTTGTTGAAGAAATCCATACCAAACACCATCTAAAAATCTGGTATCTTCAACACTACCAAGTCCACTCTTTCTTTCCACTTGGATATCTTTATTGGAACATCACTCACAAACTTTCTGGCTACTTGCCCACCTTCCGCAAACCGGAAGTGCATAGGCGACATTTGCTCAGCATTCAATCCTAACAACTTAACTAAGTCTTCGAATATCACGCTGTGTGTAGCTCCCGTGTCAATCATCACTCGGATTCGGTGTCCAAGGACAAAGCCTACCAGATACATTAACGGATCAGTGTTTGCATTGACTGCAAGAAAATCTTGAGGAAAGCAACGAAAGTTACTCACCTCTTCTTCCTCATAGTCTGCATTGACCAACTCGTCAACCCCTTCGGCTTCACCACCACCGTCTTCCCGCATGACATTAACCCGAGACCTTGTCTTATGCTTGTTGGGACATTCCGAGGACCTATGTCCTGACTCTCCACAATAGAAGCAATGACCCACACTACCCGTTCCACTAGGAGCAGGTTTTGTAGGTTGCTGCTGCTTGTACCCACCAGGAGGAGGAACAGAGGGCCTAGGACCAGAAGAAGCTGCTGGTGGTCTCCAACCACCACCACCTTTATTCACCGTAGCTTGTGAGCCCCCAGGGCGGTACCTACTTTCCACCCTTTGTTTCCAATCACCTTGCTTATTCCCAGAATTTTTATTCTTGTCCGAGTTACCAGCATACGATTGCTGATATTGTTCTATGAGCGAGTGACTAAAGGCAACTTGCTGCGCTGCCTCTTTACACTCCAGGTACGTCTTCGGCTTAAACTTCAAAATCTCATTTCGAGAAAGTGAACTTAAACCCTCCAGGAAATAACTCCGAGCATCTTCGTCACTCATATTTGCAATCATAATGCGCTTCTGAGCAAACGCATTAACGTAATGCATAAGGTCCCCTCGCTGCTTTAACCGCCGCAGCTCTGCGCGAAGTCTCAGACCAAGATCATCCGGCAAGTATTCCTTACGGATACGAGACCGCATCTTGGTCCAACTTCTAGTCTGCCCTTTTTCAGCACACACCTGGCGCCACCAAGTTTTGGCATGATCGGTGAGAAAGGATTGCGCGCACGCAACTTTCGTACGATCATCTACGTCTGCCGCTATGAAGTAGTTCTCCATATCGTAGACCCAGTCTTCCAAAACCTGATAGTCCCGCATGCCTCTGAAATTGGGTGGTTTCGAAGGCTTGAACTTTGAAACTCGTGCAACCGGGGGCGGCTGCAGAACTTCATCGTCCTCAGAACTTGAAGAGGAGTCCGGTTGCTTAGGCTTAGCTGGTTTAGCTGCCTCAGCTTCTTTCTTCCTCTTCTTGTTCTCCTTCTTCAATTTGCGAATCTCCTTTCGCAAATTCTCGATCTCGACTTCATGAGCTGTGCGCTGCAATGCTGCAGCATTTGGCTCATCCTCTTCTGACTCGGCCTCAGCCTCTTCCGCAGCATCTCTAGCAGGAGTTTCCTCCTCTCGATTTGCCCGTCTAGAGGTTTCAGCATCATCAGCACGGTTCCTCTTCACCATCCTGCTAGCTGCATGCATGCCTCTATCAGTAATTGAACATGCATACAACATTCTTACCGAATGGTGCTATCCAACTAATCCTACACAGGTCGCTTCGGATCTACTAGAAAAGTCTCTGCGTATGCAACTTGAGTCAGAAAATCCGACAAAAGTTGGATAGGAATCGCTGAGACAATTTCTCTGATACCAAATGTAGCGCACCTAAATTTGGAGCCGAACTCCAAGCCCGTTGCGCTACGAAACGAGGGTCCGGTACAATCCCATGAGCACCAGCTCCCCGTATCCAGCACCTGCATGCAAAATGTTGTTAGACGGAGTCTGGCACAATTTTGGCATACCGGTGGCCTAACGCGAGAAGGAGGGTACTCCACCGACTAGAGCAGCGTGGAGCTTGGGCTTAGACCCAAGCCGGACGCAGAACAAGGAGCGACACAGCCCAGCGGAAGCCAAACTAATGTCTCAGGTGGTTGGACATGCATTCCAACCACTATCCCTACTATACATTTGGAACCCCCCACAGCCCCCCCCCCCCCCCCCCCTTGAGGGACACACGCTTTGGGCTTTCACCCCAAGCCTCCCTTAGTACTAGGAGTTAGTCTCTGGGACAAGTCCGAAACTTACTAAATATGGAATGGCCTTAGATTGCGAATTTGGACACGGGACGAACACCATTGTGTTCAGGCCAATCTCTACATTCTGTAGATATGCCAAATGAGCGAATCTAGACACTTCCCATAAATAGCATATGGGACCGAAATGAGACCAACACTAAGGGCATGATAGCGAGGGTGTTTGGCAGACACGGTAAGCTATCATCAATCGAATATTGAGGGACTAGTCTCAATATCACGGGGGTTCCCAACACTAGCAAGTGCAAGTCAGCGAATGAGTTTCTCTAACCAGGTCAAGTATGCTTGACAAATAGCATGTAGGAATTCCGTTCTTATGCTCATCTGGTCAAGTGCACATGCGATGACCAGTTTCTCAACTAGCTTGAGTGGAGACTATAAAAGGGACCAGCAGTACCGACCTCCTGCCGTCGTGGCAGTAAGGAAAGAGTGCCCGTAAGGACTGGCCGACAAGTATCTTTCGATACCCGAAGTCACATTCGTGACAAATACACATCTTACCTTTCCAGGCATTTGGAAGTTCCTAACATCTTTCCCATTCGCAATTGTCTTGTAGGAGCCCCATCTCTTGTGTGGTAGAATGATATGTGTCATATTCAATATCATTTAACATTCTCAATCTCTAAAGCTTGTAGCACCTTTTTTGTAGACTAGAAGCATACGTAGGTAGAAACATTTGCAATCACATGATGATATGGTGTACATTCTACTGAGAACCTTGAAAGCACATTGACGTGGTGTCCACATCCTATTTTTTGAGTTCCATATATATCATTCAAGAATCTTATGATACAAGAGTGTCCTTGCAAATTCATCAGTATTTTTTAGCTTGAACCATTCTGTTAATATGGTTTTGTGGCCTCTCTACAATACAATCTCTTCCTCACCTTCATTGAAATAAATCCTTTGGTGGTTTTCAAGGTGAATGTCCAATCTCTCAATAGAATGTGACCTGCTATATAAGTCATATCCATAGATCCTTCAGATCCCTTTTGATGTAGAGATGTAGCAGCAATTCCTAAATGCCTCTATTTCATCCCAGTCTAGTACTTGTTCAGGTAGTGAGCCTTCTTCCCTTCTTAGGCGTACCTCTGATACAATCGTGTCCCTTGTAAATGTATTTAAATATGTATTTGAAACTCTCTACTGTGGAGGAAATTTCTACATTTATGTATCCTACTTGACACCTTCTGTATTCTAGAAACTGGCCTCCAATATTCTGTGTCTCCAAACTAGACCCAAAATTGTATGAATTGGTTAAAAAGCACATGATACACAGCCCTTGTGGGCCTGAATTTCCAAACAACCCATGCACAAAGGATGGTGAATGTAAGTCACAGAATGTTGGTAGTTAGTTTCCAAAGTATAGAGGTGCCAAGAAGGATATACCGTCCTAATAAAGAACAAATCCATCACCAATAGGTTTGTCGTGCCTCTTACGTAAATACAAAATACACATAAATGTTGAGGTGTGTTCCATTGTAAAAAGTGTCAAGTATATATTGATATACATATATATAGGACATGATTGTGCAGAGGTACGCTTTTGAAGTGATGAGAATGCAACTCCTGAACAAGTACTAGACTGGGATGAAATAAAGTCTTTCAGAAACTGCTGCTATGTCTCCACATCAGAAGGAATATGAAGGATTTATGGATATGACTTGCATGGGAGATCACATTCTATCGGGAGACTGGATATCCATCTGGAAGAGATTGCATATCAATGAGGGTGAGGAAGAGATTGCATTACAAATTGGCTGTAAAACCAAACTGACGGAATGGTTTGAACTAAACAAGACCAATGAATTTGCAAGGATACTCTTGTACCATGAGATTCCTGAGTGGTATACATGGAATTCAAGAAACAGAATGTGGACACCATGCCAACGTGCATTCAAGGTGGTCGATAGAATGTACTGTATCACCGTGTGACTTTGAATGTTTCACTCTTGCTCTACAAAAAAGGTGCTATGAATTTTAGAGATTTAAATATTAAATGGTGTTGCATATGACACATACCGTTCTACCACACAAGAAATGGGACTTCTATAGGATGATTGTGAGTGGGAGAAATCCTTCAAAGAGTCATTGACATTTAAGATGCCTGCAAAAGTAAGGTATTTATTCAGTGTCATTGTGTTTGTTTTGCGAGCTCATTGATCCTCAAAAACTATGGGATAAAATTCATGAAGACTTGGTATGAATTCACAACAACTATGAAGTAGCAGTGCAACATGGATTGCCTGAAATATCGATATTACTCCAGGAACATGGCCAGAAACTTTTTGACTACGAGTTACCAGATCTAGATTTTATAGTAGATAACAAAACAACTGAAACAAGCTGTGTGCCATGCACGCCAAAACCAAACTGAACATGGAATAGCTTCACATATTTAACATCTTGAACGCAATACAAAACAAAAAAGAAACAAACAGATTATTCTTTGTTGATGGTGTCAGAGGCACAAGGAAATGATACCTTTTTAACATGCTGATAAAATATGCCACTTCTTATGACATGAAAGTCTTTTTAACATGCTGATAAAATATGCCACTTCTTATGACATGAAAGTCTTTTTAACATGCTGATAAAATATGCCACTTCTTATGACATGAAAGTCTTAGTGGTCACTTGGACAGGAATAGCAAGGGCTCTTCTTATAGCAGGCCAAATGGCTCATTCAACATTTAAGCTACCAGTACCTATCACAGAAACATGCACCTCGGACCTGCAAGAGAAGCCAAGATCATAAGGAGAGATGAACTGCTTATATGGGATGAGATAAGAATGGTACCCATTCATGCTTTTAAAGCTGTCAAGAGGGTCTTGCATGACATAAAAAACTGTGATACAGATTTTGGTGGCATCACATTAATAATAGGAGGAGATTTCAGATTGACATTACCTGTTCTAAAAAGAGCCTGTTGCACACAAATTGTCCAAACCAGCATGAAATCCTCACCAATATGGTGGAAACTTGTAAAGTTCTCATTACACACAAACATGAGGGTGAACTCTAAAGAAACAGAATGGTCCAGATGGCTTGTGAGTAACCTACCTAGTCTCCAAGGATTCAACAAGGAAGTTATAAAATTACCTCTAACATTCACCACCAGAAAACAAATGATAGATAATATGTTTGTAAAGCACATACAAACAAATGACCCAAAGCTATTGCAAAAAGTTATTCTCAAGACTTTAAATGATCTCTCTCTACAAGTGAATGACCAAGTCCTTTCAAGAATGACTGGCAGAACAATAACATACAAAAGCATTGACATTATAGAAATAGATTTGGACAAAGAGGTGTTGGACCATCCTGTAGAATTCTTAAACTCAATAACACCATCTAGAATGCCTCTGCACAAGCTACACATAAAAATTGGATGCATTGTAATGTTATGCAACATTGACACTAAAAAAGGCCTCTATAATAGCACTAAACTAGGCACTACTAAATGTTATAGAAGCTGAAATTCTACATAATGGTATGCAAGGAAAAAACACGTCCTTCTACCAAGAATCTCTTTAAAATTGACTGATGGAGACATGCCATTTACCCTCAAATGATGACAATTCCCAATAAGGCTTATGTTCATAACAATTTGCAAATCTCAAGAACAAACATTACAAAATGTGGGTATCTACTTGCCAAGACCAGTTTTTGGCCACGGTCAACTTTATGTTGTGTTTTCAAGAGGAATATCAAAGAAACAATTTACAATGTCCATTGAACAATGCGAGGGATAAGGTGTGCTCCAGAACCATAATGTCTATGTGTACAAAGAAATTCTCTAGGATTCATGTCACCAATATAACAAATTTCCTATCTATTTCAGTGGAGCTGGATTCCTTGCTAGTGAAGTTATGAAATAAGTCTTATACAAACATGTGCCACCTATGCCACCTAGCAAATTCTAAATTTAAAAGCATGGAAAGAAGAGCAGTGAAGCTCATATGTACAACCTTGTTTCTGGAAGTGTTCTGGAAAAGTGCTTTCTTAAAAAAAAACACTTTCAACTTCAACACAGTCACTAGCTCTGGTCCAAATGCTGCTGCAAAACTAAAGCTTTTAATGAAAGAAAACGTCTCCTTTGCTGAAACATAAATGTATTCCCCATGTCCACAAAGGGACTCAAAGACTACAAAGCGAGACTCAAGGGAAACTCTCTCAAGCACAGAAGGCCTGGCACTACTCACGATCCCTCTGCCTCCCAACTGACTCCTTTGAGCTCCTTTGCTTTGGTCATCTGTACAAGCCTAGGAGAAATTTACAAATAACCTTCTTGGCCAGATATTAAATTGTTTAGAAAGACTAGTTAAAGCTAGCAAGCTCGCAAAAAAAAAAAAAATGCTCCTCCCAAAGAAATTAAGCTGCAATTCTAAAACCACATGAATTCTGGTCACGTTTCCCTACAAGTGCTTGGCAGATTTATGCTCTTGGTGCCATGGGAATCTTGACGAGATCAGAAAGATTGTGCTAAAAATTTGTGAATCTTGGACATAAAGTGACGGTAGCCTACAGACCTACATTGCTTAATCTGGACCGCCTCCTTTCTTTGTTTGCAGCTTAAGAAACATGATCTTAGTTGCATAAAGCTCGTGGATCAAACTGGAAGTATATATTCGATTTCAAAAAGAATTCACCCGTAAGGTTTCCATCGCAAGCATCAGCACAGCAAGCAAAAGGGATTTTTGTTTTCTTCCTCCTCCATGGATAAGTTAGGTGCTGTTCGGAAAAGTGTAGAACAGGGACATATAGAAGTTTAGCAATTGGCAAGCCAAAGTACATGAAAAGAAAAACAGGCAGCTAGTCTCTTCTTCCCACACTCTTTTCAAAAGATTTTGGCTGCAAATTGTCAACGTATCGTGCCACGTCAGTGGAGGGGCCGGTTTTGTAGGAGGTATACCCAGTGGGCGAAGCGCTCTGTCCAGGATTTTCTTCCTTCGTTCCTTCGATCGAGGGTTTAACACGAGGGATGATCCTCGCATGCGCTCATCATAAATGCAGCGGAGTCACAATCTCCAGCCGCCATCACAGAAATATGATCTTTTGCTGTAGGTCTCCCGGATCTGGACGAAGATGAGCTCGAGCTCAATTCGTCCTGCGGGCACAGCTTCTTCCAGCTGGAATTCTCACAGGAAGATTTGGCGTTGAGTGGGCCAGATGGCGGATTTTCCAAGGCTCGCAGAGTTTCCAGCCATCGGGGACATGGTTGGCCATACGAGGGATATGCTCTCGATCGAGCATGTCACCGTGGTCGGGAACTTGCACTGGGAGAAGATGCAATCGCTTCTACAGGTCCTCTGCACTCAAATACAAGCTCAAACACAGGAGCTTAACAAACAGGTACTTTCTCTCCTTTTCCTCGTGCTCGCAAATAACTTTTTGGAAAGAAGTTTTATGTATGCTACAGGCACTGCAATTGAGTAAAGTTGAGCATCACGAAAAACATCTAGCTGATCTCCAGGCTGAGCTTGATGACTGGTAGTTCATTTTGTTATTTTATCGCTGGTTGTTTACCTTATTTCTTTCTTTCACAGCAAAAGGGTCATGAAAGGCTATGAGGAAGACAGAGCGAATGATGCGGAGAAGCAAAATTTTATGATGGATGCGTTGAAGCTTTTTGACGACCAAGAAAACCGGACGAAAAATCTCGAAACTCAGTTAGCGACTTTACAAGACGAGTAAAAGTTTTGTGTTTATCGTTTTGATCTTTCAACTTTGAATGTAGGCTGGCTGCCAGCATTCTTGCTATGAGAGACTTGACTACACGGGTCTCACTGATTGAGCAGGAGCTGGCACCGCTGAAGCCGCTACCACAACGGATGGATGCTTTGGAAGGAAACATGAAAAAGCTGAATGCGGCAACAGCCAATTTACAACAGTCCTTTCGTGCAGTGGATTTTGGTCGGATTGCAAAGCTCTCTTCCATGATGGGTAAGCAAGGATCTCCTGTGCAAGATGTCTCACCAGAACCAAAAGTCGAACTTATTCAACCTGACTTTGAGAGTGCACAACTGGATGAACTGGGAAACGATCTCGATTCCCTAAATTCCATGTTTTCGAAGCAGAACAAGCACCTCAATAATCTCGAAACACAAGTACTTCGATCTACCTAGACGAAATTCCGTACTTAATCTCGTCATGTTTTTCCAGATTGAGCAACTGATGCTTTTGATTCAGCAACTAACCAAGGTGCATACTGCGGATTTTGAGACCCTTCGGAAGTCATACGCGGTAAATACATCTGGAATGTATATTACTATAAGCTGAATGTTGTGTTTCAGGGTTTGCGTCAAGAGATAGACTCAAAGCCCTTGCTGGCTCCTCATGTTCCAGTGGTTGCACCTGCTGACATTGATGCTTGTTCGAGGCTAGAAGCCATTTTGGCAGAGTTCCAAAACCGTTTGTCTCGAAAAGCTGAGGAGGACGCTGTCAGTCATGTTGCAAACGACGTGCAACGGATGAAAGACGTGAGTATTTTGTCATCTGGTTCAAGGTGTTGACCTTGTGTAGCCTTTCAGTTACTGGAACAAATGGGAATCACTATGAATGCTTTCAGAAGGAGAGCCTCGTCGCTGGCAATTGGAGTATGTACATCAGAAAAATGAGCTCGGTCTTTTATGATTGAATATATGCAGGGTCCAATGCTGGACAGCATGGAAATTCGGTTAAAAAAGGCAGAGGAAAACTTGGTGACAATGGTATGGCGCTTTTGGAAGCTTTTTATCTACCCCTTTTTCTTGTTTTCCAGGATAGTAACAAAGCTGATCGTTCACGGTTGGACGCAATTGAGCTAAAGTTTAGCCTGTTAGGCCCTGGAGATCCAAAGGCAGTAACTAATGCTGCTGGCATACAGAGTCTTACGGTAATGAGTTTCGTGTATCAATCCACTCAAACGTTGCTACAATCAGGACATACTGATGAAAAAGGCCGACCGAAGTGACCTAGTTGATGTGCGGAAGATGCTCCAAGCTCAGGTACTCCTTATGCGTTCACCGCTTATGAAACTCTAATGCATTTCGACTCCAGGCTTCTCGGACTCCAGACGATGACATCAGACGATTATTTGAAGCTATTGACGAGATCAAGGGTCTAATGGTAATCCTTGCAGCGCTTTGATTGTTCTAACTGTTGTGGTTAACAGGTGGATCGTACGGCATTGTTATTGCCAAGTACACCCTTTGTGCCCGACACGAGCAGTGTACTCAATGATCATGCAGCGATGCTTTCAAAGCATAATGATCTACTTTCACATTTTGAGGTGAAAATCTAGTAGTGCTATGAAATAGGACCAACATTGAGTGCTTTTACAGGAACGACTAGAAAAGAAAGCTGACCAAGCTTCTTTCTTGTTTCTAAAAGACTTAATGGACAGTTTGAAGCAACATAGGAAGACTAGAGCGGCCTCTTTTTCTTCCAATCAGTCTCTTAAACAGGTTTGTGAGCTCCATTTTGTTTTGATGCACTTCATCTTGTTAGTTTCAGTTTGCTGATGAAACGTCAATACTTCATCAAATGCTTACTGAAGTTACTACCACGTTGAACGATCACGAGCGAGTTTTGCAACAGGTACTATATTTCTCATGTATATGTTGTTGGCATATTTTTATACAGCTTACGCAAGGAGTGCTCATCATGTCTGGGCATGATGACGATGAAGAAATTCACATGGGGATAGTGAGTACTTTCCAGCCTCAACTAGAAGAGGATGAGGCATCAGAATTAAGTAGGCCTTCGACAAGGTCTGAATCAGCTGTGACCAGAGTTGAGCCCGTACATGACCCTACCGCAACCAGTACCTTTAATCACGAGCCACAGCAGACTATGGCTACGAACTTGGCTGTTCAGTCCGCAATGCAGGTTGCTGAAATGCGATATAGAGTTCCAGTAGAGATTGTGGAAACAAGACCTGCTAGGGCACCAGACCGAAGAGATTTGCAACGTGAAAAAAGTCCGAGACCAGCAGTAAACCATGCACCGACAGCTCGAGGCTTTAGCCAGCCACAAGCTCTGGAATCTGTTAGCAGTGAGCCTGAGCCAGGAGCAACAGGATCACGAGTTTTAGAGAGCAGGGAAAATCATCCGGTTTCACGAGGAGAAAACCTTGAAAACCACCAGCGTATTCAAGGGACGGCTGAAGTTGCTCTGCAGCCTACACAAGCAATGTGGACAGAACTGATCATTGTCCAGCGGAGCGAACCAACAGAAGAAACTGAAGAAACTGTCAATCAATCTCTTCAGACTCATACAAGAGAAGTTGCTGGAGTATTAGAGGGTGGACCTACGGTGGAAAGCAGGCAAGACGTTTCTTCCAGTCGGGTTGCAGAAAACAGAGTAGCAAAAGAAAGTAGGTCGGATGGCATTTATGCTCGAGTTGCAGAGAGCAAAGCAGCAGTTCATCATGCCACATCAGTCAGAGATGCCGTAGAAAGCGGTTCCGCTGCAGTGGTAGAAAGCAGGTTGGATCCTCCATCAGTTCCAGCACCAAACACCCCTGTGACTAGTTCACCATTGAGAGCTACACCAGACGTCCTCCTTCAGTCCCAAGAGCCGGATGTAGCTACATCTGGCCGGGCTCAGGAATTTGCTAACAGCAGAGCTCGAGATGTTGCTCCTGTTTATGCTACAAGTCCCGACGCCCCGCATCATAGAGCTCAACATATCATGCAATATAGCGCTCCAGATATCTTGCAGATTGTCTATCCTGCACGGGCTCCAGACATCTCTCAAACTCGTGGTCAAGCTCCGGATATCGTGCAAATCGTCTCAGCTCCTGTTCAAGTAGCATGTCATTTGGATGAAAGAGAGGATACCCAAAGCCGTGACAACTTTGTTCGGAACGTAAATCCACCTGCTAGTGGGGAAATCAGCACGGGTGCTCCATGGCAAAGCAGTATGAAGAGTCCAACCGAAATGACCAGCACTTCCTCAGAACTTTGTCGTTCGCTTACTCCACTGGAAAACCAATTCGCCGCTCTTGAGGCAAGTTACAGATTTTACCATTCTGTTTATGGCTTTCTAGCTGAGATGTCTATTGTTCAGGCCGCTCTGAAGGAAAAGAAAATTCGAGCGAAGGAAAACGTAAGAACAAAAGACCTGGATGTTTTGCGTACGGGATTAGAGGAGCTCAGGAATTTGCTATCGTCCATGGAGTTATTAAAAGCTGACAAGCAAGCTATGGAGGTATTTTCCGTTTCGTGTGGTTATATGTAGTATTGCTTCTTTTGAGCATGCAGGAGCTTTGGCAATTCGTGAGAGCAAACCTGACAGAGAATGCTATGTTCACTGGCAAACCATTGATTGGTTTCAAGTGCATGTAAGTGGAAAAACTTTGCATTTATTCGTTCCGTTTTGATAACAAACTCACTAGGAATTTTTTCAGGTCTTGCGAGCATTCAATTGAGAAGCTGCACCCCTTCCGGTCTGACTACCTGCCTACAAACATGATGCCAAAGCAATGGCTTTCAATGTTCACGGCCGACCGTCTGTTCAACAATGTGAGGAATACGATTATCTTTAGTTAGCATAACGAATTTTTCTACAGGAGAAACGAGATGAGAAGCTTGCTTTATACCCCAATCGGTCACCAAGTCCCCCGAGAACAAACGCTTCCTCTCCATTTCCAAAGGCCAACACTCCAGAGCAGCCAGCGGGTGGAACTACACCACCTGGAAACCGTGCAGAAGCACCGACAAATCAAACCCTGAAAGCGGCCACCAGCGTCCACCTGGGGCCCAAAGTTGCAAGCATTGCCATTAGGAAATAGACTAACAAAAGGAAAAGTCTTAATCGTTTTTTTACTTTTTATAATTTTTATAGAAGTGCTCCCACCTGTAAATGTATGTATATATAAACTGCCTTAAGTGAACTTTCTGTGTATTTTCACAGCTGCAGTCCCTTTGGATTGATGGACAGAGAAAAATTTATCATAGAATGATTCCATTTTGCATGCATGGAGCTTTGGGTCATTCATCAAACGATTTTTTTCTACTACAGTGGAGCTGGGATCCTGGAGTCCTACTCAAGTGTAAACTATAAAAGGCTGGACAAGTGCATAGGATTTATCACCCAAATTAAAATTCTTTCAAAACATGCAAGTGTAACAGATTATTAAAAACTCGATGGGATTACAACTCGATCATAGTGTAGAACCGGTGCCGCCTTTACATTATTTGCTTACTCAAATATCGGGCTATATTTGCTCTTTTCAAGTCTTTCTAGGGTTATGGAAGAATGGCGATGGAAATCAGGTGCCGCATTCCTGATGCCCATGAACTATCAGTCCTCTGCGTCGCCTTCAATAATTACCGGAATGAGGTCTACAGTGGGTCACAGGATTGCCTTATCAAAGTATGTAGTAAAGAATTTACAATTTTCTGACCATGACCTTTCTGCGACTAGATTTGGGATGTCGAGTCTGGGAGCCAGATTAGAATTCAAGAAGGTCATCAAGCATGGGTTACAGATCTTTTATATTCCGAACTTGTGAAAATTCTTTTCTCGTGCTCGTTGGACGGTAAAGTTCTTGCATGGTCGGATAAAGGAAAGTTGCTTCAGGTACATTCATGTTATTCTTTTCTCTCATAATACTAGACGTCGTTTATGGTTTTGTAGGTTGTTGAGTTCGGAGGACCTGTCTATTCCTTGGCTTGGGATGGAAAAGGAAAGCATGTAATAGCCGGAGGAAAAGGAGTCGTGCAGCTTTACCGTGTGATTCGTTCTTCTGCCAGTGTGTATATTAAGTCGGGCTCTGCGAGCCAGAAGATGGGAACCGTAATTACAACAACTTTGGTGTTCATGGTGTCCTGCTTTTGTGTTGATTGCAGGTAAAGTTTATGCAACCGAGCATATTCAGCTTTGTCCACAAAAACATAGTCCAAGGTGTCTGCTGTTCTCATGTGGGAAACGTATTTACTGCTGGGTAAGCTACTTCTTCAATACCTTTTCTCTTTATAGCTGTTTTTTAGACACGATCGATGCATTTGTCTATTCGAGAGCCTGAAGCCAGGAACAACAATGATGCGCTTGACGGACTGCCATGAAGTACCGCACCTTCTTTATGATTCTATATAACTTTGAGGTTTTACCTAACATCGGTTGATTGCTGTAACTGGCATCTCTCGTATAGGGAGCAATAACTGCAGTAGCTTATGATAAAGATGCAAAAACATTGATTACGGGATCGTATGATGGATCTATCAAAATTTGGAGCCACGAGGGACATTGCTTGGACGAGTTCATTGGCGTAACGGACTCTGTTTCTTCTATTGCATACATCCCCGAAACAAAGTGCTTATGGGTTACAGGTCGAAAAAAGTAAGTTGTGCTTTCCAACATGCCGCGACGCTGGAAAATGTTTATGTGCAGCACAGCACTCCTTCAATTATTGACACTTTGGCTCCATCGGACGTGACCGAGTGGGTAGCTGACACATGTGGAATTCGTAATCTACCTTTGACCAAGGTCTGCTGTTTATTTTGATTCACAAATACATTCCCAATTTGTTTTAGGTATATCATGCTGCTGATAAAGAGCTCGCGATTGGAGTTTGCGGAGGGTTGGAACTAATTATTTGGAGATTTAACCGCTTTGGACCACATCGTGTTCTTCAGGGACATGCAGACTGGGTGGAGTGCGTAGTTTTATGTTATCGAAAGCCTCCAAAGATAAGTGAAGAGGACAATCAGAAGCCAAAGAAAAAAGACGCAGCAAATAACGGTGGTCCTAAAAGAGTTACTTTTACAGCCGCAGGCGACGGACCTATATCACCCTCGTCATCACCAGAACCTGAAGCTCCTGTTCAACACCAAACCTTTATATCTCCGACTGCTACACAAATTGGATCGTTACTAGATACCGAAATTTACAGTGCGGGTGCAGATGGTTCTATTCTTAAGTGGAAACCAAGTCCTGGCAACAATTGTGATTCATGGACTATGCATGAGTATGCCCCTCCATGTGGTTCTGCTGTCTTATGCATGATCCATGATCCGACTTCGGATGTGCTGGTGACAGGTACTGCGTCATAGCAATTACTTTGTTACAGGATTTTTACAGGGTCCGAAGACTGTAAAATACGAATATGGAACCTTGATACACAGCCCACTGTATCACGGTGCCAGGTAGCTGGGGGCGAGGTAACAGGTCCGGACGTGCTTCGTGGCCATGAAGCAAAAATCGTTGGACTTTGCGTTCACAATGAAGAGGTCAGACTTTGATGGACGTTATGTAAGCCAATAAGTCAATTTTCTATCTGCAGTTTTTGATTTCTGCATCTTATGACAAAACGCTCAGATGGTGGAATTTACCTTTTCGATTGCCATTAGAGGGTATAGAAAGTGCTCATGAACTGCCCATTGAGGTTTGAAATTATTTTTCTGCATCAAACATTCATAAACGTTTTTAAATTCCGCAGGGCATGCAGTATAGTCCTCCCAGAGGTGAGATAGCCACATGCGGAGGTGGAAACTTCTTGAAAATCTGGAATGCCACAAAAAAGAAATTAATAACCACCTTGATTGGTGGTACAGGAAATATAATTATGGTGAGATGTTGCACTTTCTATTTCACATTATCTCACTTCTAACAATTTGAAGATTAAGTGGTGCAACCTTGACAACGGATTTTGGATTACCGCGTCAGATGAAGGAGAAATTGCAATGTGGGATCCAGATGCCGGTTGTGTCACCAAGACAATGTGTCATAAGAAAGAGCCGGTAACCTGCTTATTTGTGGATGAAATTAACAAGCTGGTGCTGATGAGCATGCTGTCTGATCACTTTATTCGGGGTTTTGACTTGAATATGGAGAAGGAGCTGTGCACCTACGTTGGCCATAAGGATCAAATCCATTCGCTTGTTCACTTTCCGCACAGAAAGCAGTATCTCTCAGGCTCATGGGACAGCACAATTCGCGCATGGCTTACTCCTGATTCAAGAGTAGAGCCTAAGCCGGTTGTCATTAGAACAGCTGTCGAAGAGAAAGACGTGGATCCTTTACAAGAGGAGCCACTTATAAGCAGCTATGAAAAAGAATATCCTTTGGTACCTCCAAAAACTTTACAAAATGCAGGTCCTGCAATGTTTCCGACCAAACGTCCAGATTCTCGAGAAACAATCCCTGCAACAGGTTCGTCCTTACCGTCAAGAACCTCTTCCTCGAGCCAAAGTAGCAGCCAAGCTGGCTCTAATCTAAGGCTGTCGAAGAGGCTCCAGGACCTGGACATGATCCTGAAACCGCATGCTTGATTTAAACAAAAACAGTAAATGGATTTGGATATCTTCTATCGAGGAATGAATTTCCATGCTTGCTGGTAATCAGATAGAGGCCTATACTTCTTTCATGTGAATTTTAAAATGTATTGTGTTATGCTAATCCTTTCCTCTTGATCGTGGAGTGTGTGGTACCGTTTAATTTGGGACTGAGACTCGCACCTTTGGTAAATCGTCACATGTAGAATTTGGATGTGGAATTTGGAACTTGAAATTTGCTTGGATACGCTGTTCAACGCTTCTTTCATACAATTTATTCGTCTATATCTACTTTTTTATATTGGGGTACCACAAACTCCTAGGGGCTGCATTGCAAACACAGTAGCAATGGATAACGTACCTACGATGCATGTGCCACCCAAAGTCGGTATTTGAGCAAAGGCGTGGAAGGCATTTTGCAGTGGCATTAGCAGGAGAAACAGTCTGGTTTTCCTAGAAGGATGAAAAGTACAACATACCCAATGATGTCCGGGGGATTTGAGATGCGGGCATCTACAGAGATGGTGCAGTTATGGAGATGACGGCTTAGCTAGTATAAAGCATTGTAATTTGGTCTCGTGAGGTTAGGCTGGACCTCACTTGTGAATTGAAGTGTTTACCAGTGTTTGAAAGTGTGTTTTTTTAGCCCTTCCTGCTCATTATCTTTCTCTGGCTCCTCATGCCCCTCCTGCATTTCTTCCATAGGCTGCTCAGGCTGGATGGCTTGTTCTTCCAGGACCATCTTGGGAAAATCATCTGGCCGAGTCTCCATCTCAAAATACAAGACATCCATAGCCTGTTTTAGTGCGTGACCTAGGACCGTATCCTCACCCGACTGTCTTAACATGGTTTCTGCACGTTCTTACACCCTTCAAAGACGACGAGATGAGAAAAATGTGGCCCTGACTTGAAAAGCATCCTTCATCCATTGTACCTCTCCATTGAGATTGGGGAAGGGGAGTCCACCATAGGAATCTGAGTCAGGAGGTGGTGACTGCCTGCTTTCACTCAGCCCTTGATCTGCAATGAATGGCATGAGCACACACGCCATAACCGCGAGGCATTACCTATCATCTTTTCGTTGCCCTTCTTCCTTTTCGAATCAAACGCCTCTGATCCTGATGACTGTCCAACGTGCTTTTGCTTTTTATGACCACTGTCAGTTTGAGCTTGGCTAGTGCTTGCCTGTTTTGCCTTTGAAGAAGTGTCTCCTGCAAGGAATGGCATGAGACCACACGCCATTGCAAATATAATTTGTACCTCCTTTTTTCCTATTGCTTGTCTGTTTGTCCTTCGACGCGCCACCAGTGCGCTTTTCAGTCCTCGTGTCTGAATATTCACAACGATCTATAATCAAAATGGCGTGAGGCCTCACGTGACCTTACCTTGTGCAGGTTGTGAGCTCGGCCCAACATGGGTATCTTCAACAGTAGCTGTTAACGCCGTTTCAGCATCTGGGGGTGGCCACGCTCCTGCATACAGAGCTTGTGAGATAACATTTAAACTTAAAGTGCATACTCACCAGGTTCGCAGAGAAAATACTGTTTTTCTTTGGCAACTGTAATTATATGCTCCATTGAAGTCACCTCTTCAATGGAGTTTGTCACCGCAACACACGGGACACCCTTGAGTAGTGCGGCTCGAAAGAATAGTCTGCCGCAGTTGTACTCGACAACGCATTTGCCCTTGGAGTCGGAAGCAGGTGACCCACCCGCTATTGCGTTGAAGACCCAGCTAAGCATTTCCCATGCTGCACCTGGAGCTTTCTTTGGATTCAAAAGCTCCATAGTCGTCTTCAGTTCCTCAGGCACGGGTAAATTGACCTCCCTCAGATCAATTCGATCGGCCTTGTCGAACAAAGCTGGGAAGTCTTCTTAGCCATTATCCCATGGATCTCCCGCATCTCCTTGCCTTTCAACCGAGCCTTCACCTTGTTCAAGGCCTTCCAGAACTTGTGATAGGATTCGGAGTCGTAGATCATATAGTGGACTGAAGATTCCACCTCCGCAAGTCCCACCATTAAGTCAATGATGGAGCTGACTTCGTCTGCATGAGTGATCTCCTCGTTTGTGAAGTCCATCACACAAAAGATGTTCTTGACCTGCTCATCTCCGCGGGAAATGATGCTAAAAGTATAGTAGGGATAGTGAGGTCCAGAAACCAGTCTTGAAAGAACTCTCTAGTGGTGCTTTGAGACTGGGGCTGAGGGGCCTTGGGTGGGAGTGAGCATGGACTCAGGTTGTTTCGGAGGGGCCACCCAAGGAAGTGCTCAAGAGCAGCTCCCACTCCTGAAAGGGAAACCGACTGCTCCTGGCTCATGTGGAGTGGTGCCCCACTTGAGTACCTTGTGGCTCATTGGTCCTCGCCCTTCCTAGGGGCTTGGGCCTTCCCTTCGGGATGGGAATGGGGGGGTAGAGGTACCCATACCGGGTTGTTAGGCCACGGTGTTTCACCCCGGCAGCCCGAAGCAAGTGTTGCACCTAAGGCTTGGGATTTAGAGGGTCCCATGATCAAGTTTTGTTGTACCAAAGGGTGTTAGGAACCTGGAGGCTTGGTGTGCTTGGCTGCTTGTGTCTATGGGGAGTGTACCCGGACCTTAAGTCCAGTCTAACCTAGGGAGGGAGATTGGGAGAGATTTGGGAATCTGTGGATGGATGGCTAATGCTCTGTTGCTTATGCAATGAATAGTTGAAACCAAGTAGGACCAAGTAGGAGATGGTACAATAGGCGGGAACCTTGGCAAGGGAACTTAGCTAAAGCCAAGGTAGTGTTGGGCAGATAGACGAGGTAAGCTGGCAAATTAGAAAGGAAAAATTTGTGGCTTACAATTTGGTATCGGAGCCTTTTCCTCAATTGTAGCCAAGGATAGAGGTAGATTGCTAGGAGATGGCAAAGGCAGGGCATAAACAAACCAAGGCAGAGATGGAACCTCCTCCGAAGTTGGACGCTCCAATCGAACAAGAGGCTATGGATGAGAAACCCTTGAAGCTCTATTTCGTTGAAGTGGGATTTATTTAGTAAAATGGGACTAGGTACAAATTTTCAAGTATTTGAAAATGACGTGAAATTATATGTTTTTTGTCCAGGGGCTAGACATATCTGGGGCATGGTGACTAGCGCGGTGACTTTGTGTCCAGACTGAGTCCATCTGGTTGTATAATAAATCTCATTGTCAAGGTGAACAAGCCGAATCTGAAGCTAAAGAAGAGCGATGGCATGCGCGCACACACTATTTGTTTGTTCATTGAGCGTGTGGTGAGCTTTCCAAGATGAACGTCATTCCTATTAGCCAGACATATAACTTAATGGTGAGAACATTTAGATATTATTCAATGTTATCTTTTTCTAACGAATCTAATTGTGAAGGTGTAGCAAGAGGCATTGCTAGTCTGGAGAAGTCATTTAACTCATTTGACCCTTAGTGTATTTTCATGAAACTAAATAACATTCATATTATTAAGGAATTTCTCTAGTACCTTTTTTTTACGACATAGAGGCTTGCATTTCTTTCAAAGGTGATTTAGTAAAAGGCCTGAGGGCACATGCCATTCTATTTCTCAGACCGGTATTAAGATATACTAGTGCAAAGGGCCACATGCCATCACGCCTCCTCTGATTCAGATTCGGATTGTTCACCTTGAAATAAAATACATTAGAAACTTATAAAAAAATATTAATGAATCTCACCTTGAACCCGGGTTATGAATGCTCTTGCTGCATCTCTTGCATGGTCTGGCAAGGTGATGGTGGCACTCTGCTTCCGCATCCAACCATGCACAACATTATCCACCGATATGCTCATGCTGGGATCCCTTGGATTCAGCACCCATCTCTTTTCTAGGCAATCCTTCGTATATCCGGAACTTGGCTTGAACCACTCCACAGTTACATTGAAGGAGTTAGTTTCTGCGTCCTCCTCTGCATCAGTGATGCAGCGCCCCACCCATATCATTTGTTTTTTATTACTGGGTCTGACAAGCACGACCATTCCTTTGCAGACCTGTACTGGATTGAATGCTGAATCCGGCTTCTTGTTCCTCGGCCCACAATAGTGATCCTCAACATCGTTATCTGTCACTGCATTTCCAGAGGACATTGTTCCGCTACTATCTGGTGCTCTGGGTTCTGGCCAAAAGGACTCTTCCAATTCTTCATATACAACCGGCCCATTTTGGATAGCAGATATAATCTTCTCCCAGTATTCGAGCAAAGGCTTGCACCTCTTAAAATAGGATTCTCCACCAAACACCAACCCCCTCTTCCAGAAGGCAATATGCTGTCTAATCCCGGCCACTATACTTTCCTGGTCTTTGAGTCCATCCGGGTGCATCGGCCGTGGGGAACCCTGAGGAATCATAGGTTCCCCAGTTATGGGATCTCTCTTGAAGAGTTCAATGCTGTCCACTGGCAGCCACACTGTGTCCCATTCTCTCATCTTGTACCTCATCACTGGAGCACCGTCACGCATGCTGAAATGAAACTGAAGAGGCTTGGAGTGGCCAATCAGCGTTTTGGATCCGTCCCTGATGTAGCCTCTTACAAACCCCTTAAAGTCTGGAACCTCTGTCACAAGTGCAGCTTCAACAGTGCCTTTGATGCAATTTTGGAATTCATCGTAGAGTTGTGGGAGGGTGAGGACATTGGATCGCCGGAGGGACTCTGCGAGGTGACTGAACATGGCATCGACGTCTTCATGAGTGTGCCCAACCATGAGAAAGCCAAGTGTAACCGTTTCAAATATGCCTTTGGCAACAAGCATCGCCAAGTACGCGAAGACGTACATGTTTTTGTTCTCACTGCCAGCATTGTCTGTTTGGAGCAGAAGATGGGGTGGAAGGCCACATCGGCTGCAAGAACTTCCTTGAGATTCTGCTTCGTTTGGATGAGGCTGTGCATTCACCGGGCGACTAGCCTCGTCGGAATGGCATGAGGCCTCACGTGATAACCCTACAATCTGACGGCCAACATATTCACTGGGATGGCATGGGGCCCCACGCGATACTGCAAGCCTTTGCTCCTCCTCCAGCTGAACCCTGTATGGGGTTCGATCGACAAGGGCCTTATGCAAGGGTTGGCCGTTCAGCTCAGTCTGCGCACTTTGCAGAGACCTTAAGTGTTTTGCTAGGGACGCAATCATCATGTTTGCACCCCCGCCACCCCATAGAGGTACAAAGAAGTTCCCATAGTTCTGGGCACCATGCCCATGAGCGATTATGCCAAACAGAGACACAGGCAGTTGCATGGATGAAGAGATTGCCTTGGGGGTAGGATTGAGTCGAGGTAAGCACGTCTTTTTCTGGTCCATTTTGTCGTGGATGATGCAGAGGTAAGAGTCAAGTCTCTCCATGGAGAGAATCCTGTTATGATAATATGCAGTCCTGCAGCTTCTCTGCTCGATGTTGTGGTCGAGCCGCCTTCTAACCAACGTCTCTCGCTCTTGAGCGCTGTAAGAATTCTTCGACAAAGCCATTTTGATAGTAGTGCACTCGTCACACTTTGAAAAGCTGGAGTACTTTCCTATACTCACATCCCTGAACCTGTTGCTCCACAATCTACTAAATCTAGATTGGCTCAGCTTCCTGTAGCCATTACTCTGGAGTTCCCGATTCACATCTTCCAATATGGCCCCCTTGGTATACATGGAAGGGAGAACTCGTTGGGTGTCTCGTGTTCCATCTTCCAAGAGGCGGGTTTTATGTGGTTGCTGCTCGCTACATGTCTCGACAAACCTCTTGAAGATTGCCTCTCCATATACAACATGACCCCTGGTTTTGTGCGTACCGTCGTTCCCATGGACTGCCTGTTGAACCCTTTGTTCCTCGAACTCAGTTTTGATTCTGTAGAATGTGGATCGAGGGACTCCATAAATGATTCTCCATGCCTTCATGCAGACCAAACCCCTCTGGAAGACCATGCCCCCCACCTGATGTTCTGAAGCATCAACAGATGACCGTAATGCCTCATACACAAAATTGCGAGCTGCCTTCCAGGACAATGTCTTGTATCTTGCTCTTTCCTCTTCAATAGCATCCCAATCAGCATGTTGACAGCACCTCCTCTTGCAACAAGCAACTGTCGAGACCATTCGAACCTCCATCGCCATTTTCTGCCTTTTCGGTTCGTTGCTCAGATCCCTTTGGCTGCGCTGTAGGAAGGTGTACTTTCTTTTCCCATGAAGAGATGTTCTGTCATCAGTTGTAGTGGTGTTTGATTGTGAATCCTTCACATTCTCAAACACTAAATGCCTCAATTTCCACCGCACAATGCTTCCAATAGTCAGACTGTTTTCTTCTGTGTCAACAACCTCTAAAATCGCAACTCCAATATCATCCCAGCCCAATTCTTGATTAGCAACCGCATCTCTTGGATCGACAACTGTGGCTAAGCCCTCAGCTACCACCTCCCCCTCGGGGTTGTTTAGAAACACCTTTGCCTGAATCCATGTAGCACGGTTCTTAAGATCCACGGAGGGAACATGCGTCGCACTTGCGCTGTCCCCAACATCTGCTTTCTTCTGCAGATTTTTCAAGGCAACAACAACATTTACCCCGACGACCATCTCTCCTCATTCAATAGCGACCACATTCCCATCGAAGACAGTCTTTACTGATACAGCAGCATTGCCTTCCCCAAGCCTTTGACAGTGTATAACAAAGTTCCGATCCATAGATACAAGGGTCCCTTTTGCAACTCTCTTCCCACCATTCAAAATGTAAACCTTTTCCCCAACCCTGAAGGCCATTCTGAAAGTGCAGAAAAGAAGTTAAGACCATACAAAAAATGATTGGAGAATGGCCTAAATCATAACATACCAAACAACCTCAATAGCATGAGGCCACATGCCATTATTCAAACATGCTATTGACACCCACGTGAAATGTCGCATTCACAAAATTGGCATGAGGCCTCATACCATTTTGATATACACACAGCTGCAGGCAAGTAAAAACATACATGACAATACGCTAGCCATGAAATTGCAAGGGCCCAAGATGGCATGTGGCCTCATGCCATTTCTAAATGTGGTCCTAAACCATTCCATGGTGAACATACCAGGAAGCACAAGTGCCGAATATCAAGAGGAAGCGGTAGCCACACCAAAGACAGTGCCGCTCGCAACACCGCAACTACTCGTAGCGCCGCTCGCAACACCGCAACTGCTCGTAGCGCCGCTCGCACAAACTGCCACTCGCATAAACTGCCGCTCGCAATGGCGCTCGCAATGCCGCAACCGCTTGTAGACGCATAAACCACAGCTCACAACGCCGCTTACACAAGCAGCGCTCACTGACATGGCGGGATTACCAACCGTCGTGACATTTCGCGCGTGTGAGGTTAGGTTTTGCATTTTGCTTCGTACTCGCGCTCGCACACTCACGCTCGCATCGCACTCCCACTCGCGCTCCCACTTCTCTATAGGTTTCTCGTGTGCATCGGCGTCCACTCGCGCTTGCATCACACTCGCGCTTGCATCACACTCGCGCTCGCATCGCGCTCGCATCGCGCTGGTGTGCATCGGCGTCCATTTCAAGACACACCCAGTTTGTAACTTCGCCGCCAACTCCGCCGCCCACTCCGCCACCCACACGCAGCCCACTTGGCGTCCCGGGAGATTTCAGCGCCACTCTCCAACTGTAAGTGGCAGAGTAGCCTTGCTGCTACGATCCGCTACACACACAGTGCACATTCGCCAGCGAGTCCGGTTGTCATGCCTCCATTCGGCTTCAAATGGTAAGTCTTTAGGCCAAGTAGAAAATGGCATGAGGCCACATGCCATTCAGTAGCAACATTGGCATGCACCGATTGGGCTCTCGAGTGCAGTCCGGTTACAGATGGCGTGTAGCCTCACGCCATCTTAGGATGCAGCCTCAAGACATCTGATGCAGTGGTGAATGGCGTGTGGCCTCACGTTATTTCTAGCTACTAGCTTTTCATCTGTCAGCTCTAATTGTTGTGCATTTCTGAACAGGCGAGGAATTGCGTTCTTCTTACAGCCACTGTCAATGTGGATGCAGAGAAGGGGGAGGAGCTCACCAGTTGGACTTTCGGGATGGAAGGCGAGGATCTGAGGCTGTACAACACAGATGGTGGGAGAAAAGAATGCATGGGGATCCTCATCCAAGTGACAGACACTCCATGCAGTTCCATGCAAGAATATGGACTGGCACTTTTGGTAGAGACAGCGTCTGCCTTCAAGATCCACCTTGCACATCCTAGCGGCTTCCCGGAGGGGGGCAGCGGCTATGAGGAATTCCTAGAGGGAGCTAGGGAGAGGTTGTCCAGGAGGCCCACAATTTCAAAAACGCTGCGGGTCTATGAAGATCACATGGAATCCACGGACCTCACCTACGGCGATGTTCAAAAATTATATTCCAACATTGAGCCGTTGAGAGTGACTCCAGTTCGCGAAGCAAAGGGGAAGGGGGTCGATCTGGAAACTACCTCGAAGCAGAAAAGGGTGGTCAAGCTCAAGCCGACGTCCGACTCTCCTGCTCCAAAAAAGAAGCTACTTAGTGATGCCATTGCCTCGGGTTCGAACATTGCACCCACCAAAAAGAAGAGCCACAAAGAGCAGAAAGAGCAAGAAGAGGCAGCAAAAATCGTCGTAGATAATAGTACTTGTTACTATTCCAACAAAGTATATACAATCGACGTGAGCCGTATCGACATCCAAAGCAAATACAACCACAGGCTAGTATCTGATGAGTGGGTGGAGAAATTGAAGCAGAAGATGCTGGCAAGTCCAGTAACACCCGACATCGCAGACGTGATCCCCTACTACCAAAAAATGAAGGGCGAGATGAGGTTTCCAGACTTGATCAATAGGAAAGTGTTGGACGATCAGAACATCCGGTTCTATGCCGTCTCCGGACAGCATTCTAGCTTGGCGATGCAAGAGATAGTTGTGGATATTATGGTGGGCGAGGAGGTGAAGAAAGTCTTCAAGACAAGAGTTGTCCGCCTGATAAAAGGCAACTCGCCCCTCCGATCTATCATATACATCTCCCACGCGCAGAATGTCAAGCAAGAAACGTGCTACAAATCGGGTCTGCACGAGACATTGGCACGAACACGGAAGCTCTGGGTTCAACTGAAGAAGCCACAAAAACCAGGACAAGGACGTGCACTAGCAACTAGCGCCTGGCAGGTAAGCCTCGTTGTATGTGGCATAGCATGTGGCCTCACGCCATTTCCATTGCAGGAATTCTCGAGTCTTCTCTCGAAAACACTGGGGGTCAATGACACACTCAGCATCCATAACATTCTACTCGCGACAAAAGTTGTTTTTGACAAATGGGTAGATGTGCTGAGGAGGTACCATGACGGGGAGTTGCCAAACTCAATGGGTGTGGAGGACGGCCGGAAGCCCAATGATTTGAAGCTCAACGCCTTGCGTTTCTCGTGGTCTCTAGACGACGACGACCTTCTGACAGTGGCTAATGCTCTTCTACGTGGTGAGGTAGTCTTCAACAAGACCAAAATGACTCCCGGCCATATTGTGACATACGAGGACTTGTGCACGACTCTGAGAGCTCGTGCGCTATTGAAGGATTGGATCTTCGAGCAAGTGGCCGTGGAGAGGGTGAGCATCGACACCACGCAAGAGATGATGGAAGCGCTGGAGTTGTCAAATGAAGACATCGACGAGTACGTGAAGGGGGCCCCCAAGTTCATCGATCTGCTGCAGGATGCCACGAAAAGTAAAGCTGAGAAGTTGGATCAGTATCCAAATTTCATTAAGATTGATGTCGACCGCCGGCTTCAGAAACAGCTCGACCCCGCAGCAGAGGCCTATCGAGAACCTTACCGGGTATACTTGAATTCGGATGAGGATCAAAGGTGGAGGAGCATCGTTTCCCGCGGAGATGAGCAGGTCAAGAACATCTTTTGTGTGATGGACTTCACAAACGAGGAGATCACTCATGCAGACGAAGTCAGCTCCATCATTGACTTAATGGTGGGACTTGCGGAGGTGGAATCTTCAGTCCACTATATGATCTACGACTCCGAATCCTATCACAAGTTCTGGAAGGCCTTGAACGAGGTGAAGGCTCGGTTGAAAGGCAAGGAGATGCGGGAGATCCATGGGATAATGGCTAAGAAGAAGATACCGACGAATGTCCGCATCTTCACACTTGCCCTTGTTATTGGTCCTGCAGCAGAGTGGGACTGGAGTGACTTCCCAGCTTCGTTCGACAAGGCCAATCGAATTGATCTGAGGGAGGTCAATTTACCCGTGCCTGAGGAACTGAAGACGGCTATGGAGCTTTCGAATCCAAAGAAAGCTCCAGGTGCAGCATGGGAAATGCTCAGCTGGGTCTTCAACGCAATAGCGGGTGGGTCACCTGCTTCCGACTCCAAGGGCAAATGCGTTGTCGAGTACAACTGCGGCGGACTATTCTTTCGAGCCGCACTACTCAAGGGTGTCCCGTGTGTTGTAGTGACAAACTCCATTGAAGAGGTGACTTCAATGGAGCATATAATTACAGTTGCCAAAGAAAAACAGTATCTTCTCTGCGAACCTGGTGAGTACGCACTTTAAGTTTAGATGTTATCTCACAAGCTCTGTATGCAGGAGCGTGGCCACCCCCAGATGCTGAAACGGCGTTAACAGCTACTGTTGAAGATACCCATGTTGGGCCGAGCTCACAACCTACACAAGGTAAGGTCACGTGAGGCCTCACGCCATTTTGATTATAGATCGTTGTGAATATTTAGACACGAGGACTAAAAAGCGCACTGGTGGCGCATCGAAGAAGGACAAACAGACAAGCAATAGGAAAAAAGGAGGTACAAATTATATTTGCAATGGCGTGTGGTCTCATGCCATTCCTTGCAGGAGAAACTTCTTCAAAGGCAAAACAGGCAAGCACCAGCCAAGCTCAAACTGACAGTGGTCATAAAAAGCGAAAGCACGTTGGACAGTCGTCGAGATCAGAGGCGTTTGATTTGAAAAGGAAGAAGGGCAACGAAAAGATGATAGGTAATTCCTCGCGGTTATGGCGTGTGTGCTCATGCCATTCATTGCAGATCAAGGGCTGAGTGAAAGCAGGCAGTCACCACCTCATGACTCAGATTCCTATGGCGGACTCCCCCTCCCCAATCTCAATGGAGAGGTACAATGGATGAGGGAAGCTTTTCAAGTCAAGGCCACGTTTTTCTCATCTCGTCGTCTTCGAAGGGTGCAAGAACGTGCAGAAACCATGTTAAGACAGTCGGGTGAGGATACGGTCCTAGGTCACGCACTAAAACAGGCTATGGATGTCTTGTATTTTGAGATGGAGACTCGGCCAGATGATTTTCCCAAGATGGTCCTGGAAGAACAAGCCATCCAGCCTGAGCAGCCTATGGAAGAAATGCAGGAGGGGGATGAGGAGCCAAAGAAAGATAATGAGCAGGAAGAGCAGAAGGACGAAGAGGAGGACAAAGAAGAGGAGGACGAAGAAGAGGAGGACGAAGAGGACTTGGATGGTCCTCACAATGGTGACAATCACAATAACGACGACGACGATGATGACGACGATGGCCAGCCTGAGGTGGCCAAAGAGCAGCAGAGGAAGGTCATACAAGACAAACCATCAGGTAAATAATAATACATCCATTCCTAACCTTTTACCATTTCTAACATTGTCCATGTAGGTCGCAGAGAAAATGGTAAGTAGAGATTATTCAGTTGAATTTACAAACTCTAGCCTTTAGTGTCGAGGAAGGATAGTGCCAAGCAAGGGTCGAAACGTATGTCCAATCCTTCAGAATCAGCAGTGCGCCCAAGTGATATCGGTCCTAGTTCCTCAATAGCAGTTGATGGTAAATACAGTATAGTCGATTCAATGTGCTAATGAGTTTTTTTTTAGTAGCACGGGAGGATACCATCTCAATCGAAGGGAGATATTTGGACATGCATATGGATCCGCCAGTGGACTCTACTTGGCTGCAAGAGTCATCAGAGCTGGTGGAGGCTACTATCCATATCAACGCCAAGCAAGCTGACCACGCTCCACTTGATGCTGCCCATACCACTGAGTCAATCTTGTCCACGTATCCAACTGACGGTGACCAGGCGCCATTGGACCCACATGAGGCCGCCCCAGCCGCCGAGCCGGTCGTATCCTCATTTCCAACGGACTCAACGTGTGCCCAATCGTTTGACTATGCGCCGTTGGAACCTCCCTACACCGCCCTTGCTGCCTGTTCGGTCATGTCCACTTTGCCAACGGAGGCACCAGCTGAAATGGCGTGTGATCACACGCCATCGGAACCACCCCATGCCACTGTTGAGCCAGTTGTACCAGAGTCTACAGCTGAAATGGCATGTGCCCACACGCCATCGGATGCGATTGACCCCACATTGCAGAGGAGAGTATTTCTGCCCTTCACGTTTCCTCGACCAAAACCCTCTCAACATCCATCGGGAGCAACATTCGCTAATATTGTAGATGGTAAAATTGACTTGTACCATTTTTTATGCTGACGCATTTCATTTCAGAGTCACGGCGAAGGTACTGTATCATTTTTGATCTGAACGGTGTCCTTTTCTCCCATGAGCATGGCTCGTCCTCGAATGTCATTGCACCCTCCAAAGCCTGCGGTTGCAAGTTGGTCAAAAGAGACAGATTCACATTAATCACACGGGAGAAACTGCGGGATCTAATAATGACCATGCGACACTTAAAATAGAGGGCCGGGTTCAATTTGCAATTGGGAGTTTGGACATCCATGATGCGCCACAATGCATTAACGTTGCTACAGATGATGCACGATCAGACGCGAGTAATATTACCATTTGACTTTCTCCTAACGCAGGAGGATTGCTTGACTATGGTCCATGTGAGGGGTAGCAAGCCCATCTTCGTCAAGCCAGAGGCTGTAGTGATGAACCGGACTGCTAGCTCAAGTGAAATCCTCATCATCAATGACTCGCCGATTAAAACTGCAGCGAACACGCACACATATGCAGTGCACCCCATCTCTTGCAGTATGGAAACTAGGGAGAAGAAACCGTATGTTCTGGGGGACCTTGCAAAACGGCTTGGAGCGATGGTGATAGAGAACCGGCCAGTCCAGGAGGTGGCTGCAGAAATCAACCAAATGGCACATGGAACGGTATATCAGAAGCCATTTGATCGGACAGACACCAGTCATCATTTATGGCATGTATATTGTCTAGCCAAGCACTATCCGCATCTCCATAATCTGCTCAACCGGATGGGTTCTTCGACCACTGAACATGAGCGTGGACGTATTAGAGAAGAGATGGCATTACTATTGGGTTTAAATCCTGATAGTGTGGAGAGTGATGAAATTCCAAGATTATTGATAGGCGTTGGAGGCAAAAAATAACAGTCTGAGATGGCATGTATTTATTTAAAAATGTAACTTATTATGGCATGGGGTTCCATGCCATTGTATTAATATTAAAAGACAATTCTTTGAGAGGATTTGCATTATACTAGAAGTGTTACAGCATGTTATTGGAAGTCTACGAAGTTGTTTTATTAATAATGGGAAAGTAAAGATTGAATGGGGACTTGGGCTCCACCTAGACTCGGAGCAACTGAGCCAATATTAAAAGGATCGAAAGAAATTGGACGACGCTGACAAGGAGAAGAGAGAGGTGAAGCAGTGGCAGGGGGAGGAGAAGTGATTGAGTAGACATTTCCTTGTTTAAAATAAAATGGCATGTGCCTCAATGCAGTTGAATTTTGTTATATTTATATACTATATAAAGGTTTGGAAACCTTATTTTACAAGTGGGATAATGACAATTCCCACTTTAACGAAATAGAGCTTCTTGTATGAGGAGGACTCTAGTGAGGAAACTTCCAAACAGAAGTCCAGTGGTGAGGTTCGGTCATTAATCCTCACCCTTCCTAGGGGCTTGGGCTTCCCTTCGGGATGGAAGTGGGGGGGTAGAGGTACCTATACCGGGACATTAGGCCACGGTCTTTTGCCTTGGCATCCCGAAGTGTTGCACCCAAGGCTTGGGAGTTAGAGGGTCCCATGATCAAGTCTTGTTGTACCAAGAGATGTTAGGAATTTGGAGGCTTGGTGTGCTTTGCTACTTGTGCCTGCAAGGAGTAAACCTTAAGTCCAATCTAACCCGGGAAGGGGGATTGGCAGAGCTTTCCATAAATAGCATTTGGTATTGGAATGAGACCAACACAAAAGGTATGATAGCTTCAGTGTTTGGCAAACATGGTAAGTGTCAAGACCCCCAACAACATCAAGACTGGAAAATGCAAAGAACAAAGAGAAAAGCTAGTGGAAACAAAGAAGAAGCCTTAGACTGGTGTTGATTCAGATTGTGGAGAAATGGAACAAGGCTAACCTATATATACTATAGGTTGATGAAGCTCCACCACTCTTGGATTAAGGACGGCCTAAATATAGCTGAGGTCGAGGAGGCGCCACATCATCATCAGGAATGTGGCTCAAGACTCAGGAATCGTATAGGAAATCAGAGAGTCAGGAATAAGGAAGAGTCTTGAGAGTCAGGAATAGGGAAGTGTCTCGAGAATCAGAAATGTGGTCTGCAAGTCAGGAATCCAGCGAGATGTAGGAATGTGGTATAAATTGGGGGATTCCTGACAGCACCCCCTCCTCAAGAATGAGTGGAACAAGGACGTGAATGAGAATGAAGAGGAGGATGAGATGGGCGGCGAGGGATGGGAGATGGAGAAAAAGAATGAGGACTAGGACGAGAAGGATAGTGGCGGTGGAAGTCCTGAACAAGGTCAGGAGAATGAACCAGGTTGTCCGCAGGTTCCTAAATGCGTTCTTCAGGTCCATAACCCTTCCAGTTGACCAGATAGTAGAGTTTAGACCGTGAGATCTTGGAATCAAGGATGTCCTAAACCTCATACTCAGACCCATCCTCGAGCTGCACTGGTGGAGGCGGAGGAATGACCCAATTTGGAATAGGACTGGGAATATAAGGCTCAAGGAGAGAGGAGTGAAAAACGGGGTGAATTTGATATGAGGAGGGAAGTGCAAGGCGATAAGTAACAAGATTAATGATAGCAGTGATAAGAAAAGGACCGAGGTGTTTGAAATCGAGTTTGGGACATGGCCTGGTGGTGGAGATATTTCGCCTGAGGAGCCAAACTTTATCCCCAATATTGTAAGGGGGACAATCCTGACGATGGGCATTGGCAAATTTTTTGTGAGATTCCTAAGCACGATGGAGGTGGAAGAAGATGGAGTTGTGGATTTCCTAGAGGTTGGAGACAAATGTCTCAGAGCGGGGATTTGAATGAGAGGATTCAGATGGAGAAGGAAGTGAGAGATTGAATCAGGGATTTCAGCCAGAGTTCACAAAGAAAGGGGAAACTCGAAGAGAGGAGTGAACAGAGTTGTTTTAGGAGAACTCAGCAAGGGGAAGGATATCGAACCAGTCATCCTGATGATAGTTGATGAAGCACCTCAGGAATTGTTCTAACGTCTGAATCGTTCGCTCGGACTGTCCATCAGTTTGAGTATAATACGCTGAAGAGAGGTTGGCCTTCACTCCAAGCAGCTACAAAAACCGTTGCCAGAAATGAGAGATGAACTAAGGTCCCCGATCCGAAACCACATCTGTAGGAATCCCATGAAGTTGGAAAATTTCCTTGAATACCAGTTTTGCCATGTTCTCGCCCGAAAACTCCTTGGTAAACGGCAGGAAGTGTGCCATCTTTGTGAAGTGATCCACCACGACTAAAATGCTGTTGAAGCCTCCAAAACTCGAAAGATCACTCAAGAAATCCATGGAGATGGATTCCCAAGGACCTGAAGGGAGCGGGAGGGAACGAAGCAAACTTAAAGGAAGGTGGTGAGGTACCTTATTTTGGGCGCAAGTGTCATAGGAGGTAACAAAAGTTTTGATGTAGTCGTCCATGTGAGGCCACCAAAAGTCCCGTGCAACCAGCTCATAGGTCTTTGCGATACCGAAGTGACCAGTAGTCTGGCTATCGTGGCATGCCATCAGGACCAACCTTCGAGCATCACCTTCAGGAACATAAAGCTGCTCCCCACGGTACAACAAGCCATCTAAGAACTCGAACTCGTCAAATCGCCGGCAGTCGAGAGTAACTGGGTGTTCAGCTTGAAGATGGGGGAAAATGTTGCTGGTGTGGTCATCGGATTGAAGATCGTTTCTGATTGCATCCATCAAGGACGAATCCTGACGGGCCAGGGAAATTGCCATAACTTGAAGCCGATCAGGACCGAGGATAACTTGATCCTGTTGATTGAAGGCAGGATTACCAGGCCTAAGACTAAGATAGGAGCGCCTTGAAAGAGCATCAGGAAGGCCTTGAAGCTTTGTAGGTCTGTACTTGATAACAAAGTCAAACTAACTCAGGAATTGTGCCCATCTTGCTTGACGACAGCTCAAAACTCGGGAAGTGGCAAAGTACTCAAGATTTTTGTGATCCGTCCAGACTATTGTTTGATGGCTCGCCCCCTCCAAGAAACAGCGCCACTCTCCAAAGGAATCCACGATGCCAAGGAGCTCCTTGTCGTGGATTTCGTAATTGATCTCCGCAAGCTCGAATTTCCATGAATGGAAAGCGACTGGATGAAGTTCGTGATCTGCTCCAAGTTGAGACAGCACAGCACCAATGGCAAAGTCGTAGGCGTCAGCCTCAATGAAGAAAGGTTGTGAGGGATCAGCGTGGATCAAGAGGGGAGCAGAACTGAAGGCCACCTTGAGTGTGTCAAAGGCCTACTGGGCAGCAGCAAACCAAGAGAAGGGAAAATCCTTGCGAGTGAGATGCGTGAGAGGAAGGACAATGTCAGAGTAGTGATCAATGAATTTGCGGTAGAAGTTGGCGAAGCCAAGGAAAACCTGAACGTCCGACATTGATTGTGGAGGCTCCCATTCGAGAATAGTCTTGATTTTGGTAGGATCCATCGTGATACCCTCAGGAGTGACAATGTACCCAAGGAACTCCACAGATTGCTGATCGATCGCATATAGGCCGTGTTCTCGCAGCTTCGCCAGCACCTTGCATACATGCTCGTCATGCTCCTCCTGAGTTTTTGAGTAGATGAGGATGTCATTGAGGTAGACGATCACCATCTAATCAAGAAACTACCAAAAGACATCGTTCGCCATGTGTTGGAAAACTGCTGGAGCATTTGTCAAGCCAAATGGCATGGCAGTGTACTCGAAGTGGCCATAGTGGGTTTGGAACTCAGTCTTCCATTCATCACCAGGCCGGATCCGGATCAGGTTCAGGTTGTATGCTCCACGGAGGTTGATCTAGGTGAAGAAGCGGGCACCGCCAAGGCGTTCCAACAGGTTCGAGATTAGGGGCAGCGGATAATGGTTCCGAACAGTCACCTTGTTCAAACCTCGGTAGTCGATGATTAGCCGCAAACTCCTATCCTTCTTCTTGACAAATAAGACAGGCGCTCTAGCCAGGGACTGCAAATGTTGAATGTACCCCGAGGCAAGGTTCTCATCCACGTACTCTTTGAGGGCCTTAAACTCGGACGGGGATAACCCGTAGATAGGCCCCCACGGAGGTGACACTCCTTCTTGTAAATCAATGGGACAGTCATAAGGCCGATGAACAGGCAGTACACTAGCTTTTTTCTTGTCAAACACATCCCCAAAATCATGATACTTCTTAGGAAGACTGACAGGAGAAACATGCAAAGCAAAAAGGAAAATAGCTTCTTCATGAAGGAGTTCTTTCATAGTGATTGTGGAGATAGGAGGAGGCATATGACTAAATGGAATGATGAGACGAGGATACTGTCCAGTGTAAGATGGAAGAGAGGGAAAAGAAGAGGGTGAAAACTTCGTAGAGTCAACAATAGAACCTCGATTTGAGTTTAGGGAACTTTTCCTGATTCGGACTTGATGAACAGCAGGGGAAGCCATGGGAGATGGTGATGTGGGAGAGATGAGCTGTAATTCCTTCCAACAGACCTGAGGCTGATGTAGTTGGAACCAAGGAAGACTGAGCACCACAGAGGAGGACTTGCTGTTGATGATGTTGAAGGCGATATCGGTGACGGTGGACCCGATGTGTACTCGAAAAGGCAACGTTTCCCTAAGTCAAAAAGATGGAGACACAAAATGCTTGCCAATGCCTTCAACCCTCAGATCCCGTATGGTAGGAGAAAGAGGAACGTGATATCGGGCAGCAAAGTCCGTGTCCATGAAGCAGAAAGTTGCACCTGAGTCCAGTAGCGCTAGAGCCTTGAGTCCTGATTGTCCGGTGAAAGAAAGGAGACATGGGACGCGGAAGTTGCAGGAATTGGTGGTGGCTTTGATGAAAGGTGGTGAGGAGCTTGATAAAGAAGAAAAGTGATTTTTATTCGGGGAGTCCAAATAGACAGCTCCTACTCTGTTTGGACAGGGTCGTTTCCCGACTACAACAAAGGTGGATTTTGAGGCAGAGTGAACTCGAGCAATTGGGGAGGCTTCTTGGGACACATAGTTGCTTTGTGATTAGGATCAGCATAGTAGAGGTAAAGATTATGAGATATTCGACGTTGCTTCTCAGTAGGACTCAACTTCCCTTTGATGAGTCGGGGAGTACCAGAGATATCCATCAGGACCGGAGCAATAGGTTCAGGAGTATGCCCCGAAGACTCAAGCTGGGATTCCTGAGTCTGGGACGGAAAAACAGTGGCACGGTGACTTTCCTGACGACGCTCAAAGAGAGGATTGTCACATCGAACAGCTTTGTTGATGGCGTCCGAGAGGTCCTTGGGATCCTCCATGGTGAGCAACAAATCCTTGACACTGTTGTTGAGGCTGAAACGAAATTGGTCAAATAAGGCCCGCTCATCCCACTGAGTGTCCAAAGCAAGGAGTTCAAACTCTGCAGCGTAGATCGAGGCAGGACGAGACCCCTGAGAGAGACGTCTCATCTTTGTGGTAGCAGCCCGAACATGATCCATCTCGCCAAAACATGCTTCGAGCTTCTCTTTGAACAATTGAAGATCCATTAGCTCTGGAACCATGACCCCTTTCATGCGGAGAAAACCATGACAAAGCTATACCTTCGAGCAACATCCCAATCACACCGATTTGAGACTCGGGAGTGGGGTACTGCTGATGTTGAAGTGCGAAGATCAGCTCCATCTGGTTCAGGAATTCGCGAAGCTCCGAACGTTTGCCTGAAAATTTCACCAGGAAACTCACCTTCGGTTCAGGAACTTTGCTGGATCCTTGAGCCAAAAGTGAGGCAAGCTCCTGCTGCATGCGAAGAAGGGTCGCCTTCAGCTCGGTATTCTCAGACTGGATTTTTGCAAGGACTTCGGCAAAGAAATAAGGATGGCTTGGAGACTCCATCGGCAGAAAGAAAGAAAAAGGGGGAAAAAAAGGCAAAGGCAGTCAAATAATCAAAATGAGCTAAAGGAAAAAAAACAATCTGAATCAAACTGTCAAGACCCCCAACAAGATCAAGACTGGAAAATGCAAAGGACAAAGAGAAAAGCTAGTGGAAACAAAGAAGAGGCCTTAGACTGGTGTTGATTCAAATTGTGGAGAACTGGAACAAGGCTAACCTATATATACTATAGGTTGATGAAGCTCCACCACTCTTGGATTGAGGACGGCCTAAATATAGCTGAGGTCGAGGAGGTGCCACATCATCATCAGGAATGTGGCTCAAGGCTCAGGAATCATACAGGAAATTAGAGAGTCAGAAATAGGGAAGAGTCTCGAGAGTCAGGAATAGGAAAGTGTCTCGAGAATCAGGAATGTGGTCTGCAGTGTAAGCGACTAAATTTTCCATTCTACTTTAGTCACTTAACCATACCTCCGACCACTTGGAGGAGTCTCATTCACAACCTCCATCAGTCCAATTCAGGACTTGGGGCTTGCTAGCCCCAAGAATGGCATCCATGCCACTCAACACTTGCACCTGGTCCAAGTGCTCCACGTGTCCGGTCCCAAGACCGACACCCAAAGGTACCATTGACATCTCAGCCTGTTACGCTAAGGCCATGCCCATTCACCTTTGCTGCACTAGTGGTCCAATACCACTTGCATCACCATCCCATCTCTCCAAGACTGGGCCATCTGTCCACGAGTGGTCATCCTAGATCCACTCCTTAGCATCCTTAGGATGCCCACAAACCTGGGGAATCACCTTCCCCAAAGTCCCTTTGTCAGTCCCTACCAAGTCCCTTTCTGCCCCTAGCCGTGTTTGCCAACACTGCCACTGGATCGAGGCCCACAGGCCCGACCACTAAGTCCCATGGTCCTCTGGGACTTCCTCACCACACGACTGTGTCCTTGGTCACTACCCCAGAGGACTGCTCCTCTTCCTTTCCACAGTCTAGGCCTTTGGGACAACATTCCGGAACACCGTGGCCTTATGCGAGCCACCTGGGTACTCTCCCCGCCTTTTGCCTTTAGGTGCTCTAGCCATGGGCTTAGAGCGAGGTTCCGTTGAGCCACGCCTGGTATCCAAGTAGGTAGTGCCACCCACACTTGGACTGGGAGCATCGGCCAGTCGATCTCTCGGGGGAACTAGAGCTGGCTCTTGAACACTTCACCAAGCTACCCCGCTTGTCGGTCCATGTTCACTCTAGTCTTGGACTTCCCAGTGGTCAGTTCATCACCCAACACTGGGTCTGGCCTTCCTGGGCCAAACTGGCCTTTCCTGGCCAAACTGGCTCCACTGCAGTCCTCCCCCTTACTATACTTTTGGAGCTCACCAAACCCCCCAGGGTCTGGGAGACGAACGCTTTGGGCTTTCACCCTCTCAGACTTGAACTCGGACTCGGACTCGGACTGGGACTGGGACTGGGACTGGGACTCGGACTCGGACTCGGACTCGGACTCGGACTCGGACTCGGACTCGGACTCGGACTCGGGCTCGGGCTCTGTCTCAGCCTTGGCCTCGATCTCGGTCTCGGTCCCGGTCTCGGTCTCGATCCCGGTCTCGGTCTCGGTCTCGGTCTCAGTCCCGGTCTCTGTCTCGACCTCGGACTCCATCTCGGGTCCTTCTCGGACTCCATCTCGGACTCCATCTCGGACTCCGTCTCGGTCCATCTCGGACTCCATCTCAGACTCCATCTCGGACTCTGTCTCGGGTCCATCTCGGACTCCATCTCGGTTCACCTCGGACTCCACTTTGGGTCCATCTTGGACTCCATATCGGACTCCATCTCGGACTCCACTTCGGGTCCATCTCGGACTCCATCTCGGACTCCACTTCGGACTCCATATCGGACTCCACTTCGGGTCCATCTCGGACTCCATCTCGGACTCCATCTTGGGTCCATCTCGGACTCCATCTTGGTCCACCTCGGACTCCACTTCGGGTCCATCTCGGACTCCATCTCGGACACTTCCACGTGTCATGTGTTGGTCCTTTTTGGTCTCGGTCCACCTCGGACTCCATCTCGGACTCCATCTCGGGTCCATCTCAGACTCCATATCAGACTCCATCTCGGACTCCACTTCGGACTCCATATCGGACTCCACTTCGGGTCCATCTCGGACTCCAACTAGGGTCCGTCTCGGACTCCATCTCGGACACTTCCACGTGTCATATGTTGGTCCTTTTTGGGTCCCCTTTTGGAGCCTCGCTTATTGCTCACTTCGTGCTTGTTCCTCGAGCACTTTGTTGGGAGTTCCACTCCCACTCTCGACCTTTCAAGTCGGAGCTTTTAGTCCAAACGTGTTACGCTCGTTTGGCTTTCACTTCAGCCACTACCACGTGGCACCCTTTCCGGCTCCACTTTGGGGCCTAGGGATTTTGTGTCTCACAACTCCACCACCCATAGACGAAGTTCGATATCCTCATCGAACGGTAAACCATTTTATAAAGTAACACTCGCATGTGTTACTATTTCCATCCTTAGCACCTAGCCAATATTCGTCAATGGTTTGACATTGAAGGCTCACCATGCCTTCTCCATATTCATCAATGGTTCGACAGCAAAGGCTCACCATGCCTTGCCCATCCTCTAAGGAGGATAGTCTCTCCAACTTAGAGACTCACTTGACCACCTGGGGTGGTTTGCTCCTTTTTATTGGTTCAGTTCTCGCTAAACCTATTAGAGACACCCTCTCTAACTCAATTCCACTACTCATTCTTGAGTAGTCACAGATTCCATTGATCTACCTTTGCACTTTGGAACGTTTACTTTTGACTTCTTGAAGTTAATTTCCTAGGTGTCTCCGACACCTTGCCTTGGACATTTTGTGCAACTCCACTTCCCCTCTTAGGAAGTTCTCTACTCGAGGGCACCCTCTTCCTCTTTTCTATTTTTGTGCCCCCATTGGCATTACGTTCCATTTATCATTATTTGTGCTAGGGCTGTCCACGGCCCTATCTTGGGCACTCGTCTTTTGCTCCTATTCTTGGATTGTTGCACGAAGCAACATAGGATCGCTACCTCCATTTTTGAGGTTTCCTTTCGGTTCCATAGCAAACACTTTGCTTTGCCAAGTCCAAAGGGTGTTCACCCCTAGTACGTCTCTTTAACATTTTCTATCATGGGCTCTATCCACGGCCCAACTTTTTGAGACCCTCCCTTGGATCTTTTATAAAGACTACTTTCCTTGGACTTACTATGCCATAGCATTGACATAGCTTATTTCCCTTAGGTGGGCTTCCCACTTGGTCACCTCAACCAAGCCACACCTTTATCAATAGTTCAAATCAACACTTTGAATTAGGAATCATATTCCTTAACCCAAACAAAGACTTTGTCTTTGTTTAGCCACAAGATCACCTAGTGATCTTATCTTGACCCCTTAATAGGTCTATCAATAGGGACTAGGTCTTCCAGACCCTTCTAAGTTGTTGACTATGACCCCGGGGGCATCCCCCACACTTGGCGGTGTGCCCAAGCCAGCCCTTCCGGCCAAGGATCCATAGCAACCGAGACTGGGTGTCCCCATCTCATTCACCACGTCCTTGGTGCCCTTTTGCACCAAAGTGTTCAAGTTAGATATGCCGAGCTTTCACTCTAAACAATCTAACTGTGCATCACGACTCCGAGGCATCCCTCGCTTGGCGGTGTGCCCAAACCAGTCTCCTCACTGAGAGTCCATGACCACCGAAATATGAGTGTCCTCATATTCCAAACCATCACCACGCCCTAGTGATTTGGGACTCGAACCCAAGCACTAGAGGGTCAGGACTCAAACCCAACCTCCGTATATGCATCTACGGACGGCATCACCCTAGATGCCTGGCGTGACTCCCCACGCCAGTGCACCAACTTATACTCAAAGCGCGCTATATATCACAGCTTAGGAACCTAGTTCCTCCACACTGCCAAGCCCTCTCACTTGACAAGTCTGTGATCATGCATGGACTCCTTCATGCTTGGCCCCATGGCCCACCGCTTTTGAAGTTATCACCTTCAACTAGGGTATTTGTTCCCCTGACTTGCCAATCTCACTTTGGCAAGCCCTCGGACCACTGTAACATGGTTCCTACACAAGCGTGAAAGCCCTTGATCATCGACTTTCATTCAAAGCCCTCTCTTTGAACACTCGGGAACTACTTCCCTAACCTTGATAGCCTTGCCTCATGGCAAGCTTCAAGACCACGCTTCTGCTGCGCCACTCTGATTTCGCATGTTCCTTGAACCATTTATGCTTGGCCTTTTTAGGTACTAAGCTACCTAGAATCATCTTTGGGAACCTTGAAGGAACTCTATCCTTTAGCTTGCTAAGGCCTCCCTTTTTGCAAGCTTGCCACTTACCATATAGTCTAACATGGACAATTCCATATTTTAGACTCTCCATGGCATCACGGTTGCTAGCAGCAACACCCTCGAGCCCCCACTTGATTCTCCACTCCCAGCTGGCATAACCAACCTTGGTTATGCCCTTCGATCCCTATGGTTCGGTTCTACCCCCTTACTTCTTGCTTTTGGCTTCACACCTTTCCTTTGGTCATTCTCCTCCAGACCAGGAGGATAGCTTTGCACTTTCTATCATGCCTTAGCAAGTATTCTTATGGATGAACCTACCCGATAGCCTAGGGAGTGGTTCCTCAATCCAGGTATGCTCACCCTATAATCCCACACACCGAGATTACGTTGTTGCTTATGGGCCTTTACATGCCCATCACTAGCCTTGCCAAAATTCCATTTTTGGCTTTGTCCAATTCGAGTAGACAGTCTTCTCTTGTCTCCGCCACCTTGGACATTTGGATAGCACCTTCTATCCATCATTCGCTAGGGACTTATTCCCTTGGGCCTTATCTATTGCCCTCGCGACGTCAAACACCACCTCCTGGTGTTCTAGAGTGTTTGGGTGTCCCAATGACAACTTCCTTGACAATGAGTATTTCCTTTCATGACATTGACTTACTATATCGCAACATAAGCAACTTATCCCCCGAAAGGGTATATCCAACTTCCTTATGCCATTAAGAAGGCTTGGGTAGCTACCTTCTACCCGTTTAACCAATTATTTTGCACCTTTTGCTTAGTTGCCCGATAGTTGTCAAGTCCTACAACTCATTGCTTGGTGCTCCCACACCTCCATCATTATCTGGGTCACCACACTCCAACCGCATGCCTTCCAGCTTAGGCCTTGCCATTCCTACTTCCGTTGGGATTCCCTTGGCAAGGGGTTCTTAGGAACCCACCATCATAACCTCAAGGTATCACACCTTGGCACATTTGGTGTCTCCACACCATTTGCCCCACGAGCCTATCCTTATGACACTCCTTACTAGTGTCTAGGTCTTTGCCAAGACTAATATAGTTGTTCCTCATGCCAACCATCCGTTAGCACTGCACCATAGAGGTCACACACAACTTTGTTTCAAAGTTTTTTTCTTTTGGGAACACCCTTCCCATGACTTTAGCATGGCACATTTTGCCATCGATGAGATACCCTCTGTTCTCATCCTTGGATCCTATGATCCCCCCCCATCCTTCGTGGGGTACCACACACCTCAGTCCAAATGCTTCCATCAATCCTTTAGGATTATTCCTTGACTCTATTGGAGTTATCCAACTTTTTGGACTTTGTCATCCGACGACCCATGAGGTCCTACCTTTGAGGTGCCAGCTCACTTGAATACAACTTCTTGTATTCAGGTCCTACTCACAGGGACCATCTTTGCAAGTGTTACTCCGACACTTGATTTGTTCTCTTGGGCAACCCTTTGCCCCTTAGGACCACTTGTCCATGTGATGAGAACACCAACTCATCTTTTGAGTACACCCCCAACTCCTTGGGTTGTTCCAGCATTTATTAGGGGTAGCCCCGGCTACCATTTCAAGGACTTGTGTCCCTTTCCGTACTTGACCTCCCATGGTCATCAATTCCGGTCTCAAAGTTATGAGCACCAGACTCAACTATATGAGGGTAATCTTGTGACTCCTTTATCGTTTTGGAGTCTACATCTTTCCCGTGATCCCAACTATAGTTGTTTACCACAACTACATTAGCCGGTTTGCTGCGTCAAACACTCATCTGGATCACATCCTCAGCTCTCTGAGGAAACCTTATACTATTCCCAAGATCCCAAAGTTGTTCCATTATTGGCCCTTTTCTATCCACCACGTCGTGCCTAAGTTCACGCATGAACTTGAGTGGAGAGTCATGTCCTCTAGACATGCTACTCCTCAAGGATAGGCCCCCACTTAGGACCTTCCGATGCCAGCATCAATGGTGATATACTTGAGCACCAATAAAAGTCAGACTAAGGAACAGCTCCGATACCAAGTTGTAAGCGACTAAATTTTCCATTCTACTTTAGTCACTTAACCACACCTCCGACCACTTGGAGGAGTCTCATTCACAACCTCCATCAGTCCAATTCAGGACTTGGGGCTTGCTAGCCCCAAGAATGGCATCCATGCCACTCAACACTTGCACCTGGTCCAAGTGCTCCACGTGTCCAGTCCCAAGACCGACACCCAAAGGTACCACTGACATCTCGGCCCATTACGCTAAGGCCATGCCCATTCACCTTTGCTGCACTAGTGGTCCAATACCACTTGCATCACCATCCCGTCTCTCCAAGACTGGGCCATCTGTCCACGAGTGGTCATCCTAGATCCACTCCTTAGCATCCTTAGGATGCCCACAAACCTGGGGAATCACCTTCCCCAAAGTCCCTTTGTCAGTCCCTACCAAGTCCCTTTCTGCCCCTAGCCGTGTTTGCCAACACTGCCACTGGATCGAGGCCCACAGGCCCGACCACTAAGTCCCATGGTCCTCTGGGACTTCCTCACCACACGACTGTGTCCTTGGTCACTACCCCAGAGGACTGCTCCTCTTCCTTTCCACAGTCTAGGCCTTTGGGACAACATTCCGGAACACCGTGGCCTTACGCGAGCCACCTGGGTACTCTCCCCGCCTTTCGCCTTTAGGTGCTCTAGCCATGGGCTTAGAGCGAGGTTCCGTTGAGCCACGCCTGGTATCCAAGTAGGTAGTGCCACCCACACTTGGACTGGGAGCATCGGCCAGTCGATCTCTCGGGGGAACTAGAGCTGGCTCTTGAACACTTCACCAAGCTACCCCGCTTGTCGGTCCATGTTCACTCTAGTCTTGGACTTCCCAGTGGTCAGTTCATCACCCAACACTAGGTCTGGCCTTCCTGGGCCAAACTGGCCTTTCCTGGCTAAACTAGCTCCACTGTAGTCCTCCCCCTTACTATACTTTTGGAGCTCACCAAACCCCCCAGAGTCTGGGAGACGAACACTTTGGGCTTTCACCCTCTCAGACTCGAACTCGGACTCGGACTCGGACTCGGTCTCGGACTCGGACTCAGACTCGGACTCGGGCTCGGGCTCGGTCTCAGCCTTGGCCTCGGTCTCGGTCTCGGTCCCGGTCTCGGTCTCGGTCCTGGTCTCAGTCTCGGTCTCGGTCTCGGTCCCGGTCTCGGTCTCGACCTCGGACTCCATCTCGGGTCCTTCTCGGACTCCATCTCGGACTCCATCTCGGACTCCGTCTCGGTCCATCTCGGACTCCATCTCAGACTCCATCTCGGACTCCGTCTCGGTCCATCTCGGACTCTATCTCGGGTCCATCTCGGACTCCGTCTCGGTTCACCTTGGACTCCACTTCGGGTCCATCTCGGACTCCATATCGGACTCCATCTCGGACTCCACTTCGGGTCCATCTTGGACTCCATATCGGACTCCATCTCGGACTCCACTTCGGGTCCATCTTGGACTCCATACCGGACTCCATCTCGGACTCCATTTCGGACTCCATATCGGACTCCACTTCGGGTCCATCTCGGACTCCATCTCGGGTCCATCTCGGACTCCGTCTTGGTCCACCTCGGACTCCACTTCGGGTCCATCTTGGACTCCATCTCGGACACTTCCACGTGTCATGTGTTGGTCCTTTTTGGGTCCCTTTTTGGAGCCTCGCTTATTGCTCGCTTCGTGCTTGTTCCTCGAGCACTGTGTTGGGAGTCCCACTCCCACTCTCGACCTTTCAAGTCGGAGCTTTTAGTCCAAATGTGTTACGCTCGTTTGGCTTTCACTTCGGCCACTACCACGTGGCACCCTTTCCGGCTCCACTTTGGGGCCTAGGGATTTTGTGTCTCACATGCAGGTCAGGAATCCAGCGAGATTCAGGAATGTGGTATAAATTGGGGGATTCCTGACAGTAAGCTATCATCCAGCATTATTGAGGGACTAATCTCAATATGCGAGGGTTCTTTTCAAGCCAGTGCAAGACAGAGCAAAAGAGAACTAAAAAGCCAGGCCATGTATACTTGGATAAATAGACACTTAGGAATTCCATCCTTATGCTCATCCGGCCAAGTACAAATGCAAAGTCCAATTTACTAACACTTGAACCAGCAATACCGACATTCTGCCATCATGGCAAAAAGAAAAGAGTGTCTGTAAGTACTGGCTAACAAGTAACTTTTGATACCTAAAGTCACATTTGCAACACCTCCTTACACTCCAAGTACTGCTTCAGCTTAAATTTCAAAATCTCATTGCGAGAAAGTGAACTCAAACCCTCTAGGAAATAACTTCGAGCATTTTCATCACTCATATTTGCAATCATAATGTGCTTCTGAGCAAACACATTAATATAATGCATAAAGTCCCCTTGCCGCTTTAACCACTGCAGCTCCACGAGAAGTCTCAAACTAAGATCATCTAGCAAGTATTTCTTACGGATATGAGACCGCATCTTGGTCCAACTGCTAGTCTGCCCTTTTTCAGCACACACCTGGCACCACTAAGTTTTGGCATGATTGGAGAGAAAGGATTGCACTCACACAACTTTCATACAATGAAGAGAGTGTCTGTAAAAACTGGTTGACAAGTATTTATGATACCTGAAGTCACATTCATGACATTAGGCCACCAATATGTCATAATCATGCCAGACACCATCTAACACCATTTTATGTGTAGGTGCTAGATATGGGGAGTTGGTTCTCGTGGGATTGTACCAAACCCTTGTTTCTTAGTCCAATAGGCTTGGAGTTTGGCTCTAAATTTAGGTATGCTATATTTGATATCAGAGGAATTATCTTAGCGATTTCGATCCAGATTTTCTAACTCAAATTGCATATGCAAAGACTTTTCTACTAGATCCGAAGCAATCTGTAGGATTAGTTGGATTGCACCATTCGGTAAGAACATTATATGTATATTCAGTTACTGATAGAGGCATGAATGTAGCTAGCAGGATGGTGAAAAGGAACCGTGCTGATGACCCTGAAACCTCTAGACAAGCGAATCAAGAGGAGGAAACTCCTGCCAGAGATGCTACGGAAGAGGTTGAGGTTGAGTCAAAAAAGGAAGAGCCAGATGCTACTGCACTGTAGCATATGGCTCAAGAAGTTGAGATTGAGACTGGACCCTCGTTTCATAGTGCAACAAGCTTAGAGTTTAGCTCCAAATTTAAGTGCACTATATTTGGTATCAGAGGACTTCTCTTAGCAATTCATAACAAACTTTTGTCAAATTTTCTACCTCAAGTTGCATATGCAAAGACTTTTTTAGAAGATCCAAAGTGACTTGTGTAGGATTAGTGGGATTGCACAATTCAGTAAGAACATTGTATGCATGTTCAATTACTGATAGAGGCATGCATGTAGCTAGCAAAATGGTGAAAAGAAACCATGTTGATGATGTTGAAACCTCTAGATGGGTGAATCAAGAAGAAGAAACTCCTACTAGAAATGCTGCAAAAGAGGCTAAGGCTGAGTCAGAAGAGGTAGAGCTAGATGCTTCAGCAATGCAACATATGGCTCTGGAAGTCGAGATCAAGAATTTGCAAGGGGAAGTTTGCAAATTGAAGGAGGAGAACAAAAAGAGGAAGAAACAAGTGGAGGCAGCTAAACTAGCTAAACCTACGCAACCAAACTCTGAAGACAGTTCTGAGGACAATGAAGTTCTACAATTGCCCCTGGTTGCACGAGTTTCAAAGTACAAGCCTCCAAAACCACCCAATTTCAGAGGCATGCGGGACTATCAGGTTGTGGAAGATTGGGTCTACGATATAGAAAACTATTTCATAGTAGCAAATGTAGATGATCGTATGAAAGTTGTATATGTGTAATCCTTTCTCACCAATCATTCCAAAATTTAGTGGCACCAGGTGTGTGCTGAAAAAGGGCAGACTAGCAGTTGGACCAAGATGTGGTCTTGTATTCGTAAGGAATACTTGCCAGATGATCTTGGTCTAAGACTTCATGTGGAGCTACAGTAGTTAAAGTAGTGAGAAGACCTTATGCATTACATTAATGCATTTGCTTAAAAGTGCATTATGATTGCAAATATGAATGACGAAGATGCTTGAAGTTATTTCCTGGAAGGTTTAAGTTCACTTTCTTGTTATGAGATTTTGAAGTTTAGGCCGAAGATGTACCTGGAGTATAAGGAGGTAACACAACAAGTTGCCTTTAGTCACTCACTCATGGAACAATATCTGCAGCCATATGCTAATACCTTGGACATGAATAAAAATTCTGGGAATAAATAAGGTGATCAGAAACAAAGGGTGGAAGGAAAGTTCCACCCTAAGTGCTCACAAGCAATAGTTAACAAAGGTGGTGCTTGATGACCACAAGCAGCTTCTTCTAGTCCTAGGCCCTCTATTCCTCCTACTAATGGGTACAAGCAGTAGCAACCTACAAAACTTGCTCCTAGCGGAATGGGTACTGTGGGTCATTGCTTCCACTGTGGAGAGTCAGGACATAAGTCCTCGGAATGTCCCAAAAGGCATAAGACAAAATCTCATGTTACTGTGATGAGGAAAGATGATGGTGATGAAGCTGAAGAGGTTGATGAGTTGGTCAATGTAGACTATGAGGAAGAGGAGGTGAGTTACTTTCATTACTTTTTTCAAGCTTTTCTTGCAATCAATGCAAACACTAATCCGTTGATGTATCTAGTAGGCTTTGTCCCCAAACACAAAATCTGAGTGATGATTAACATAGGAGCTACATATAGCGTGATCCGAAGACTTAGTTAAGTTCTTAGGATTGAAAGCTAAACATATGTCGCTCATACACTTCCGGTTTGCAAAAGTTAGGTAAGTAGCCAAAAAATTTATGAGTGATGTTCCAATAAAAGTATCCAAGTGGAAAGAAATAGTGGACTCGATAGTGTTGAAGATACCAGATTTTCATATGGTGTTTGGTATGGATTTCTTCAAAAAATATATTAAAGGGATTTATAGTGCTGGCCATCATATTGAAGTCAAAAGAACGTCCAATTGTGTCCTTCCTATTGCAAAAGTGCTTCTCAAAAGATTGGGATGCTAAATTCCTGATTGTGAGAGCCACTCAAAAAGAGTAGTTAAGAAGGGATGTGGGACCTTTTAGGGTTCAAGTAATGGAAGCTAAGGGTGTTGGTGACTCAGTTCGAATCAGCAACAAGCTTGATCCTGTACCAAAGAAGATATTGGAGTTGTTGGCGAGGAATTAAGATATCTTCCCAAAGGATTTGCCATCAGGGCTACCTCCTAGCCATGAGGTTGATTATCGGATTGAGGTTATTCCAGGTTTTAAACCACCTACAAAAGCTCTGTATCATTTAAACATCAAAGAAATGGCTGAACTCAAGAAGCAACTCATGGAGCTTCTTAACAAAGGTCATATCTGACCAAGCAAATCACTTTATAAAGTGCCGATCCTTTTTGTTATGAAAAAGGATAGAACTATGAGGATGTGTATCAACTATCAGGCACTTAACAAAATCATGGTCAAAAAAGGTTATCCTTTGCCTTATATTAATGCCTTGTTTGACCAACTCTTAAAGGCTAAGCATTTTATGTAACTTCATTTGTAGTCTCGATATCATCAAATACAGGTGGCAGATCAAGATGTGGAGAAGAGAGCCTTTAAAACTCAATACAGATCTTATAAGTTCCTCGTTATGCCATTTGTGTTATGCAATGCTCAAACAATATTTAGCACTATGATAGATGGAATATTTTGAGATTATTTGGACACATTTGTTGTCCTATATATCGATGATGTTCTAGTCTTTAGTGAAACATTAGAGGATCATTTCAAACACTTGAAGCTGATGTTTCAGAAATTGCATGAACACAAATTGTATGCTAAGAATGTAAGTGTGCTTTTGGACAATTGTGCGTGAATTTTCTTGGACATATAGTTGGTGGTGGCATAATTGAGGTGGATCCAAAGAAGGTACAAGCAGTGAAGTCCTAGGAATTCCTAACCACTATATCAGATATTTGTTCTTTTCCTGATTTGCCAAGATACTATCACAAGTTTGTCCGCAATTTTGCATGAATTCCTCTTTCATTGACTAAGTTAACAAAGAGTAGTATACCGTTTCATTGGACACTAGCTTATCAACGTGCTTTTGTACAGCTGAAGGAAATCTTAACTACAATCCTGTTCTCAAGATCCTAAATCCTGATAAACCCTTTGAAGTGCATTGTGATGCATTTGGCTACGCTATAGGTGCTGTATTACAGTAAGATTGTGGCAATGCAGTTGGTGTTATGCTAAGGCAACATGGTTGTCCTATTGCGTTCTATTCTAAGAAATTGGATGAAACCCAATAAAAATGCCCAATACACGAGAAAGAGATGTTTGTTATAGTGTCAATGTTGGAACACTAGAAACATTATTCGGGTGGACAATCCAAGGATAGTAAGATATGAGCTACTTTGCTATATAGTCAAAGCTTATGCTGAAGTAGGTTTGTTGGCAAGATAAGCTTGCTAGATTCGATATTGAAATCATATATAAACCTGGTAAAGATAATATTGTTTTGGATTCCGAGCAATATCGGCAATCAATTTGGACTGGTTGAAGGACATTCGGGCTTTGTATGGAAGTGATCCATTTGTGAAGGCAATCTTGTACCATGCAGAGTTGTCGAAGCAAAACCCAGTAGTGAAGCAGCGAAAGTTGCTAGCCACACCAATATGAAGCTTCACTTCTTAATTCAAGATAGGTTTATTTTCTATAAACAAGAAAGGTTGTATCTTCCCTCTAAGGATTTATAGCAATTGTTCCTGTGGGAACATCATGATGTTCTAGCAACAGGACATGGTGGAAAGTGCAAGACTCTTGCTTCATTGAAAAAGGGGTTTTTCTGGTTTGGTATGGAAGGTGATATAGCAGATTATGTCCATTCCTATCCTATATGCTAGTAATGTAAGCACAGAACTGAGAAGTAGGCTGGAAAGTTGCAGTGCATTCTAGCACTGGCATGGCCATTTTAGAGTGTGACTTGACTTTATCACTTGCTTGCCAAAGTCTAAGGGTTATGATACTTTAATGGTGGTTGTGGATTGGTTGTTGAAGATTGCACACTTCATTCTAACTATGGAAATAGTGAATGTGAAACAAGCATCAAAGCTCTTTTTCCATGAAGTAATGTGAGTTTTGTGGTCTTTCCGAAGAGATGATCTCAGATAGAGATTTGAGATTTACAAGAAAGTTTTGGGGCACACTATTCCAGTTGTTCGGTACCAAGTTGAAGTTTAGTATAGCTTATCATCCTTAAATTGATGGGCAAACCAAACGTATGAATGCTCAAATTGAGGATTATCTATGGTACTACGTTATGGTGGACCAACACGACTGAGTTGAGCATTTGCACACAATAAAAATCTATTATAACAACACATTTCACAGTGCTATTGGCTGTTCTCCATGGGAAATGCTGCAAAGGAATGCTCATGGGGTGCCTCAACAAATTGTTGTACCAAAACCAATGTCCAAAGTGTTGGTCCCAGCTATTGAGACTTATGTAGAGCAACTATGCCAATATTGGTCTAGAGCTTTTGAGGTGATGTGCAAAGCTCATGATAGGTATTGACATAATAAGGATCAACATCATTGGGATGTATGCTATCAAGTGGGAGATCAGGTATGGCTATTTTCCTGAAACTTCAATGTAAATGGATCTTTATCTCAACAGCTGTTACCAAGATATGTCGGGCCCTATAAGATTTTGAAATGAATTGGTGATGTATCCTATCGGTTGGATCTTCCTGCAAACATGTCTAATGTTCATAACGTATTTCATACCAATTTATTGGCTCTTTACATTATGGATGTTGCATGTCACAGGGAGATTCGTCCACCACCAGATGTTGTGGATGGTGAATTTGAATATGAAGTTGAAACTATTTTGGATTCTTGGTTTTGGAGACAAGCTCGTGTGAAGGAATATCTTGTTAAGTGGAAAGTTTACCCGACTTGTGAATCAACTTGGGAACCTCTTAAGAATCTCTCGTGAGCTTGTCACGATGTATGAGAATCGTAATAAAGCCTAGCTTTTGTAAATCTTGTAATAAATCTTGCAAATCAATAAAGTAATATATTTTTATAAATCAAAAGTTTTGTTTCTTTCATTCATTAGTACTTAGGTTAGTTCTGGTAGGTTGACTTTGACACTTTGATGCATGGGTTCAATCCATAACCATGGGGATAACTATTATAGACTGATCACAAGTCCCCACCTCTCTCTCAATGACTCATTTTTTAAAAGGGCATGGTCATATAGACAACTTAATCTACTAGTTTATAATAGTTGTCTAAATCTTCCCGATGGGGTTGATTTCTTGCTCAGGGGAATTTGGGCCTTTGGCCTTCTCTTATGTCCCTACGGGTAGGGATGTATTATTCCTTTGTAAGCTAAGTGGTACTAAGAGCAGCAAGGGTGGCTAACTTCTGTATTCATTTCCTTATTGATGATGGCTGGAGGGTGTCTGAGCCTTAATGTTTTTTGATATAGAGGAGAGGTAGTTTCATAACTCATTTAAATCAATTGTAAGCCACAAATTTTTCCTTTCCAATTTGCCAGCTTACCTTGTTTATTTGACCAACACCGCCTTAGCTTTAGCAAAGTTCCTTTGCCAAAGTTCCCACCTATTGTACCATCTCCTACTTGATCCTACTTGGTTTCAGCTACTCACGAGCAATAGAGCGTTAATCATCCATCCATAGATTCCCAAATCTCTTCCAATCCCCATTCCCAGGTTAGACTAGACTTAAGGTTTGGCTACACTTCTTGCAAGCACAACTAGCAAAGCACACCAAGCCTCTAGATTCTTAACATCTCTTAGTACAACAAGACTTGATCATGGGACCCTCTAACTCTCAAGCCTTGGGTGCAACACTTACTTCTGGACGTTGGGGCAAAACACCATGGCCTAACGGCCTGGTATGGGTAACGGCCTAGTATGGGTACCTCTACCCCACTACTTCCATCCCGAAGGGAAGGCCTAAGCCCCTAGGAAGGGCAAAGACCAATGAGTTGCAAGGTACTCAAGTGGGGCACCACTCCACGTAAGCTGGGAGCACTGCAGTCAGTTTCCCTTCTGCAAGTGGGAGCTACCTTTGAGCACTTCCTTGGGTGGCCCCTCTGACACCACCCGAGTCCATGCTCACTCCCCCTCGGCCCCAATCTCAACATCAAGTTAATTTGGAAGCACCACTGCAGAGTTTCTTCAAGACTAGTTCCCCTACAGCTCCTGCCCCCCCCCCCCCCCCCCCCCAGGAGACACATGCTTTGGGCTTTCACCCCTCAACCTATATTAGTACTCGGACTCGGTCTCAGACCCAATCTCAAATCTTGGACTTTGTCTTGAACTCAGTCTCGAACTCGGTCTCAAAATTGGTCTCGAACTCGGTCTCAAAGTCGGTCTCAAAGTCGGCCTCGGACTCAATCCTAGACTCTATCTTGAACTTGGTCTCAGAGTTGGTCTTGGACTCGATCTCAAACTCAGTCCTATCCAATGAACTCTTTATCATTGCGGTCGTGCTTTCACTGATCCTTTAGCTTATGACACCTCGGAAAATTGGTTCCTTAGAACTCCACCACCCATAGAAGAAGTTCAAAGCTTATATCGAACATCTTTTGTTAATCCTATGACTTGTTCACCATGTCTCCAGAGGCATCCCCCTACTTAGCAATATGTCTAAGTTAGCTTCCCTAGCCAAGAGCCCATGACAACGGAATATAGGTGTCCCTATACCCCTCACCTCACCACACCTTAGTATGGGGTTGGGACTTAAACCCAACTTTGCTTAACTAAGGGGTTGGGATTAGAACCCAACCTCCGTAGAATACATTTACAGATTCGACATCCCCGTGGGGAGTCGAGCATAGTTCCCTATGCCTGGTCAACTTTGCTAAATCATGCTAATTAGCTTACCTTCGATGCACCTTTGGGTCCTACCATATGCCATTGCTCAACTTCACAAATTGATACCTTTATTTGAACTTTGCATAAGTATATAGAGTTCTACCTTGCAGAAATTCCTCCACTAGATCTCAGTCATTTGCTAAGTTCTCCTCCGGTTCCCATGTCACTTTGTAGTGTGGAAATGCTTTCCACTTCACATGGAACTCCATCACCTCGCGTCCTTGTCACTTACTCTTGCACACATTGAGGATGGCCTCAACTTTGTATTCCTCTTCCCCTTAGATAACCTTAGATAAAGGACTCACTTGGTCCTTGTGAAGTGGATCCTCAAAGTACGGCTTGAGTAAGTTCAGATGGAACATGGGGTGCATCTTCCCCATCTCTTGAGGAAGTCAAAGGCAGTAAGCCACTTTACCGATTCGTGCCTCAATGTCGTAAGGCCCTACGAACTTGTTTAAAGAACTCAAGATCAGTTCATTTCCAGGAATACATACATTTTTACCTTTGGGTCAGCTTCTGGCTGATCCCACTTAGTAGTCTTAGGTTCTTGGTGTTCAGCCACACCTTCTCCCAAGGTTGGAACTCTATGTCTCGACACTTCTGGTTCACATACTTGGTTTGCCTTTGTTGAGCCCATTCCAAGGAATCTCTTACTAGATTCCAAATATTGAATCTTTTCACCATAAATGCCTCCACTGCTAATGACTCTCCATGATATTCGGCCATGCCGAGTTCCATAGGACCTTCAATAGCTCACCCATTCATAACGTCCCATGGACTCACCCTGGTGGTGAGTTGTTATAACACATTTCCGCAAGTCCCAAATGACTTACCCAATCGGTTTAGTCTCCTAAGATATAGCATCACAAATAATCCTCCCAAATAGTCCCGCTTCATTGCAGTTGAAGCATGTGTTGTTTCCCACGCTACTAGCAGACTTGACCTTCTTATCCGTAGGTTTGTCTCTTTTTGCTTGACTCCCCCATGTACTTGCTCGTAGCCTTTGAATCTGCCTTTCTGGACCCCGAGGACTCATTCTTAAATAAACTCTTCTTGAATTTCCCTGTGCCATATGTTCCCCTTGGTTTGGCCCCTTTGCTAAATGTGGACACCAACCCCATCGTGTTCCCCTTTCACAGGTTATCATAGAAATGCACCTTGATAGCCGCATCCAATGCTTCCTTGTAATTGGTTTGGTTCCAATGCATCACCTCACCGCGAGCCTAGGTTTCCAAGCCTGATATGAAGGCATGGAATGCATCCATATCACCCATATCCGTGACAAGTATCCTCTTTACCATAAACCCATTCACATACTCTTGAATGGTTGTGGTCTGCTTCAGCTTACTCAACTCATCACTTAGGTGCAGAGTAGCATTCGGAGGAATATAAGTCGCACAAATCCTCACCTTCGTCATTTCTTAAGTGGCCACCGGTCCTTTGTTGGCCTCTATCATTCTCCACCAAGACTTGGCATTATATGCCAAGTATGGTTTTGCATATGGAAGGTTAGTATAGTTAGACCAGCAAGAGGTTAGTATAGTTGGATCCTTTTGGTAGCCCCTCTTGTAATAATGGAGTTAACTGGGCATTTTAAGTGTACTTAGACCGGACAGGTATAAGGAAAGAATTCCTACATGCTATTAGCTAATCATACTTAGCTCGGTCAAAAAGTTCCCATCTCATTATATCTTGCACTAAAGCTCTATTTCGTTAAAGTGGGATTTATTCAGTAAAATGGGACTAGGTACAAATTTTCAAGTATTTGAAAATGACGTGAAATTATATGTTTTTTGTCCAGGGGCTAGACATATCTGGGGCATGGTGACTAGCGCGGTGACTTTGTGTCCAGACTGAGTCCATCTGGTTGTATAATAAATCTCATTGTCAAGGTGAACAAGCCGAATCTGAAGCTAAAGAAGAGCGATGGCATGCGCGCACACACTATTTGTTTGTTCATTGAGCGTGTGGTGAGCTTTCCAAGATGAACGTCATTCCTATTAGCCAGACATATAACTTAATGGTGAGAACATTTAGATATTATTCAATGTTATCTTTTTCTAACGAATCTAATTGTGAAGGTGTAGCAAGAGGCATTGCTAGTCTGGAGAAGTCATTTAACTCATTTGACCCTTAGTGTATTGTGGCAGCCACACTGTGTCCCATTCTCTCATCTTGTACCTCATCACTGGAGCACCGTCACGCATGTTGAAATGAAACTGAAGAGGAAGGTGTACTTTCTTTTCCCATGAAGAGATGTTCTGTCATCAGTTGTAGTGGTGTTTGATTGTGAATCCTTCACATTCTCAAACACTAAATGCCTCAATTTCCACCGCACAATGCTTCCAATAGTCAGACTATTTTCTTCTGTGTCAACAACCTCTAAAATCGCAACTCCAATATCATCCCAGCCCAATTCTTGATTAGCAACCGCATCTCTTGGATCGACAACTGTGGCTAAGCCCTCAGCTACCACCTCCCCCTCGGGGTTGTTTAGAAACACCTTTGCCTGAATCCATGTAGCACGGTTCTTAAGATCCATGGAGGGAACATGCATTGCACTTATGCTGTCCCCAACATTTGCTTTCTTCTAAAGATTTTTCAAGGCAACAACAACATTTACCCCGACGACCATCTCTCCTCGTTCAATAACGACCATATTCCCATCGAAGACAGTCTCTACTGATACAGCAGCATTGCCTTCCCCAAGCCTTTGATAGTGTATAACAAAGTTCTGATCCATAGACACAAGGGTCTCTTTTGCAACTCTCTTCCCACCATTCAAAATGTAAACCTTTTCCCCAACCGTGAAGGCCATTCTGAAAGTGCAGAAAAGAAGTTAAGACCATACAAAAAATGATTGGAGAATGGCCTAAATCATAACATACCAAACAACCTCAATAGCATGAGGCCACATGCCATTATTCAAACATCCTATTGACACCCACGTGAAATTTCGTATTCACAAAATTGGCATGAGCCCTCATGCCATCTTGATAAACACACAGCTACAGGTAGGTAAAAAAACTATTAGCAATATGTTAATGATGAACTTGCAAGCCCCAAGATGGCATGAGCCCTCATACCATTAGTCGTACCGTAGCGCCACTCGCACCACCGCAACTGCTCGTAGCACCGCTTGCACAAACTGCCACTCGCATAAACTACCGCTCGCAATGGCGCTCGTAATGCCGCAACCGCTCGTAGACGCATAAACCATAGCTCACAACGCTGCTTACACAAGCAGCGCTCACTGCGCTCAGCGGAACCAAAACATGGCGCACAAAAATGATAGACCTAGGAATGAGTTCGAGAATTCAAAAATAACACACGCTAGAACGTCACATCAAATCCTCTGACAAACCAGATCTTATGATTCCTCTGACAAATTTCAAACTGAGTAGCTTCTAGACTTTGCTGTCGAACGTTGAACTTTGTCACATCATGTCCTTGCCTCGATCCAGCTGTGCCATGTCAGTGATTCGAACTTTGCCATGCCATGTCAGCGATCCGCGCCAAGATTATTCGCCGTGTAAAGGAATAATTATGTTGTGTATGTACGTCCATTTATGGCAATATAAGGCCACATGCCATTCAAAGAATAATGCTAGTCGAGCATTTTTTGGTGCATTTTTGGGTTCAAAATTGCATGAGCCCACACGCTATAAAGTTTACCTGTACCAAAAATAGAAACAGCTTTATTTACTTGGGAATTTAAGTGGTTGAGGCATTTTTAAACTTACAAACACATGCCCTACTTACATTCCTTTGGTTGCTTAAAATTCAAAAATATTATAAACCTTTCTTTTTGCATTTTCAATGTTTTCAATTATGGTTTTTGATTTTCGCAGGACCAGCCTAGTAATCTATTTGCATCCCGTCATGTTTATAGCTAGCTTTCGTTTGTCCCCTTCGCTAGCCTGAGATACATCTGCTCGGCATCTGCCTCTTACAACATTTGCCCAGAAAGGGCATCTTTCTTCATGCAGCATTTGCCATATGTTTAGGGTTTAGGGTTTAGCAATTCAGTAGCTTGATAAACATGCAAATACAGAACTTGATGCAAAATCCTTTGATATGTCACAATGCCCCTAAGACCATAAACACATTTCAATATAGAGGGTCCTTTCATTTCATAACTCCTTACGTAGATCTTGGTGAAACCAGAGTTAGTGAAGTTAGTTTCTTGTGATCCCGCATCTGATATTGATGTCCCTTTGCAGTGTCAATGGAAAGGTCAATGCACACCAAACTGTAGAATCTTGGAGCAAAATAACGGTCGGATCTATGGCAGATGCCCCTGAAACATTGTAAGGCTCGTGTGGTCTCATGTGGTGTCCGATCGAGATGCTTCTTTGCAGGGTCATCAAGAAAGATATTGTATACCATTCTGTAAAATCTAGTTGCGATCTAACGGTTGGATCTCCAGAAAACTCAAAAAAATCTCGCGCATGTCAGAATATTCTAGGAATATACTCCTATGTGCCCCTTAAAATGGAATGCGGCCCCACACCACTCAAGAGGTAACGCGAGATGACGCCGAGCTTTTTGGCATTTGAAGCTCAACACCTTGCGTTTCTCGCAGTCTCTAGACGACGACGACCTTCTGACAGTGGCTAATGCTCTTCTACGTGGTGAGGTAGTCTTCAACAAGACCAAAATGACTCCCGGCCATATTGTGACATACGAGGACTTGTGCACGACTCTGAGAGCTCGTGCGCTATTGAAGGATTGGATCTTCGAGCAAGTGGCCGTGGAGAGGGTGAGCATCGACACCACGCAAGAGATGATGGAAGAGCTGGAGTTGTCAAATGAAGACATCGACGAGTACGTGAAGGGGGCCCCCAAGTTCATCGATCTGCTGCGGGATGCCACGAAAAGTAAAGCTGAGAAGTTGGATCAGTATCCAAATTTCATTAAGAGGGATGTCGACCGCCGGCTTCAGAAACAGCTCGACCCCGCAGCAGAGGCCTATCGAGAACCTTACCGGGTATACTTGAATTCGGATGAGGATCAAAGGTGGAGGAGCATCGTTTCCCGCGGAGATGAGCATGTCAAGAACATCTTTTGTGTGATGGACTTCACAAACGAGGAGATCACTCATGCAGACGAAGTCAGCTCCATCATTGACTTAATGGTGGGACTTGCGGAGGTGGAATCTTCAGTCCACTATATGATCTACGACTCCGAATCCTATCACAAGTTCTGGAAGGCCTTGAACGAAGGTCTTCAACGCAATAGCGGGTGGGTCACCTGCTTCCGACTCCAAGGGTAAATGCGTTGTCGAGTACAACTGCGGCGGACTATTCTTTCGAGTCGCACTACTCAAGGGTGTCCCATGTGTTGCAGTGACAAACTCCATTGAAGAGGTGACTTCAATGGAGCATATAATTATAGTTGCCAAAGAAAAATAGTATCTTCTTTGTGAACCTGGTAAGTACGCACTTTAAGTTTAAATGTTATCTCACAAGCTCTGTATGCAGGAGCGTGGCCACCCCCAGATGCTGAAACGACGTTAACAGCTACTGTTGAAGATACCCATGTTGGGCCGAGCTCACAACCTGCACAAGGTAAGGTCACATGAGGCCTCACGCCATTTTGATTATAAATCGTTGTGAATATTCAGACACGAGGACTGAAAAGCGCACTGGTGGTGCATCGAAGAAGGACAAACAGACAAGCAATAGGAAAAAAGGAGGTACAAATTATATTTGCAATGGCGTGTGGTCTCATGCCATTCCTTGCTGGAGACACTTCTTCAAAGGCAAAACAGGCAAGCACCAGCCAAGTACAACGGACGAGAGGTACCAATCATTTTTGTTATATACGTGAATTCTCATGCCATTGCTTCTTTCAGCTCAAATTCCAAAGAGACTAGGGCAAGCAGCGCAGACCTCACGACAACAACCTGAAGGTTTGATGCCGTGTGGCCCCACGCAATTAACTAATGTTCTTGCAGATCGCGTCGAGGAAATCGAACGGAACAACGTGCATCCAGTGGAGGAGGGGGAGGCCTCGGAGAGTGATAAGGAGAGTTCTGAAATAGGTACGATCATGACATATGGCCCCATGCACTTATCTAAGTTTGTATTTTAGGGGAACGAGTTGAACCAATGGAAAACTTTATGAAAGGTAACTTAAAAATATTATGGGATGTTGCATGTGTTGATGCAATAATATACAGTTCAAGTGCCAAGGAGACGTCGTGAACCTCGAATTAGGCTACCTGCAAAACAGCTTTCAGACACTGTAGACAAAGAGATGGACAACCGACTAGGGCAGAGGAGGAAGGGTAAAAGCATTTGTGTGCTTATCGCGTATGTCCTCATGCTATTTCTGTAGAATGGGCGCATAAGAAACGAAAGCGAAAGGGAATTGAGGAGCAAGCACCTGAGGATGCGGAAGGCACGACAGAGCCTCTAAGGATGGGAAGTAAAGCGTCATGGCTATTGCATGGGTCCTCATGCCATTTCTTGCAGATCAAGCTCAAATTGACAGTGGTCATAAAAAGCGAAAGCACGTTGGACAGTCGTCGGGATCAGAGGCGTTTGATTCGAAAAGGAAGAAGGGCAACGAAAAGATGATAGGTAATACCTCGCGGTTATGGCTTGTGTGCTCATGCCATTCATTGCAGATCAAGGGCTGAGTGAAAGCAGGCAGTTACCACCTCCTGACTCAGATTCCTATGGCGGACTCCCCTTCCCCAATCTCAATGGAGAGGTACAATGGATGAGGGATGTTTTTCAAGTCAGGGCCACATTTTTCTCATCTCGTCGTCTTTGAAGGGTGCAAGAACGTGCAGAAACCATGTTAAGACAGTCGGGTGAGGATACGGTCCTAGGTCACACACTAAAATAGGCTATGGATGTCTTGTATTTTGAGATGGAGACTCGGCCAGATGATTTTCCCAAGATGGTCCTGGAAGAACAAGCCATCCAGCCTGAGCAGCCTATGGAAGAAATGCAGGAGGGGGATGAGGAGCCAAAGAAAGATAATGAGCAGGAAGAGCAGAAGGACGAAGAGGAGGACAAAGAAGAGGAGGACGAAGAAGAGGAGGACGAAGAGGACTTGGATGGTCCTCACAATGGTGACGATCACAATAACGATGACGACGATGATGACGACGATGGCCAGTCTGAGGTGGCCAAAGAGCAGCGGAGGAAGGTCATACAAGACAAACCATCAGGTAAATAATAGTACATCCATTCCTAACCTTTTACCATTTCTAACATTGTCCAGTTAGGTCGCAGAGCAAATGGTAAGTAGAGATTATTCAGTTGAATTAAGATACAAACTCTAGCCTTTAGTGTCGAGGAAGTATAGTGCCAAGCAAGGGTCGAAACGTATGTCCAATCCTTCAGAATCAGCAGTGCGCCCAAGTGATATCGGTCCTAGTTCCTCAATAGCAGTTGATGGTAAATATAGTATAGTCGATTCAATGTGCTAATGAGTTTGTTTTTAGTAGCACTGGAGGATACCATCTCAATCGAAGGGAGATATTTGGACATGCATATGGATCCGCCAGTGGACTCTACTTGCCTGCAAGAGTCATTAGAGCTGGAGGAGGCTACTATCCATATCAACGCCAAGCAAGCTGACCACGCTCCACTTGATGCTGCCCATACCACTGAGTCAATCTTGTCCACGTATCCAACTGATGGTGACTAGGCGCCATTGGACCCACATGAGGCCGCCCCAGTCGCCGAGCCGGTCGTATCCTCATTTCCAACAGACTCAACGTGTGCCCAATCGTCTGACTACGCGCCGTTGGAACCTCCCTACACCGCCCCTGCTGCCTGTTCGGTCATGTCCACTTTGCCAACGGAGGCACCAGCTGAAATGGCGTGTGATCACACGCCATCGGAACCACCCATGCCACTGTTGAGCCAGTTGTACCAGAGTCTACAGCTGAAATGGCATGTGCCCACACGCCATCGGATGCGATTGACCCCACATTGCAGAGGAGAGTATTTCCGCCCTTCACGTTTCCTCGACCAAAACCCTCTCAACAACCATCGGGAGCACCATTCGCTAATATTGTAGATGGTAAAATTGACTTGTACCATTTTTTATGCTGACGCATTTCATTTCAGAGTCACGGCGAAGGTACTATATCATTTTTGATCTGAACGGTGTCCTTTTCTCCCATGAGTGTGGCTCGTCCTCGAATGTCACTGCACCCTCCAAAGCCTGCGGTCGCAAGTTGGTCAAAAGAGACAGATTCACATTAATCACACGGGAGAAACTGCGGGATCTAATAATGACCATGCGACAGTTAAAACAGAGGGCCGGGTTCAATTTGCAATTGGGAGTTTGGACATCCATGATGCGCCACAATGCATTAACGTTGCTACAGATGATGCACGATCAGACGCAAGTAATATTACCATTTGACTTTCTCCTAACGCAGGAGGATTGCTTGACTATGGTCTATGTGAGGGGTAGCAAGTCCATCTTCGTCAAGCTAGAGGCTGTAGTGATGAACCGGACTGCTAGGTCAAGTGAAATCCTCATCATCGATGACTCGCCGATTAAAACTGCAGCGAACACGCACACATATGCAGTGCACCCCATCTCTTGCAGTATGGAAACTAGGGAGAAGAAACCGTATGTTCTGGGGGACCTTGCAAAATGGCTTGGAGCGATGGTGATAGAGAACCGGCCAATCCAGGAGGTGGCTGCAGAAATCAACCAAATGGCACATGGAACGGTATATCAGAAGCCATTTGATCGGACAGACACCAGTCATCATTTATGGCATGTATATTGTCTAGCCAAGCACTATCCGCATCTCCATAATCTGCTCAACCGGATGGGTTCTTCGACCACTGAACATGAGCGTGGACGTATTAGAGAAGAGATGGCATTACTATTGGGTTTAAATCCTGATAGTGTGGAGAGTGATGAAATTCCAAGATTATTGTATAGGCGTTGGAGGCAAAAAATAACAGTCTGAGATGGCATGTATTTATTTAAAAATGTAACTTATTATGGCATGGGGTTCCATGCCATTGTATTAATATTAAAAGACAATTCTTTGAGAGGATTTGCATTATACTAGAAGTGTTACAGCATGTTATTGGAAGTCTATGAAGTTGTTTTATTAATAAGGGGAAAGTAAAGATTGAATGGGGACTTGGGCTCCACCTAGACTCGGAGCAACTGAGCCAATATTAAAAGGATGGAAAGAAATTGGACGACAATGACAAGGAGAAGAGAGAGGTGAAGCAGTGGCAAGGGGAGGAGAAGTGATTGAGTAGACATTTCCTTGTTTAAAATAAAATGGCATGTGCCTCAATGCAGTTGAATTTTGTTATATTTATATACTATATAAAGGTTTGGAAACCTTATTTTACAAATGGGATAATGACAATTCCCACTTTAACAAAATAGAGCTTACTGACTAGTGACCAGAACCCTCGCATATTGAGACTAGTCTATCAATATTGTTGGATGATATCTTACCATGTCTACCAAACACCCTCACTATCATGCCCTTTGTGTTAGTTTTATTCTAGTTCTAAATTTTATAAAAAAAAGTGTTTAGATTTGCTCATTTAGCATATCTATGGAATATAGAGATTGTCTTGAACACAATGGTGTTTATCCCATGTCCAAATTCACAATCTAAAGACATTCTATATTTAATAAGTTTCGAACTTGTCCCAAAGACTAATTCCTAGTACTAAGGGAGGATTGGGGTGAAACCTCAAAGTGTGTGTTCCTTCGGCGGGGGGGGGGGGGGGGGGGGGGTCC
>NW_003314276.1:248898-297578 GCF_000143415.4 Selaginella moellendorffii
GGGGTTCCAAATGTATAGTAGGGATAGTGGTTGAAGTGTATATTCGACCACCTAAGACATTACTTTAGCTCCCACTAGGTTTTGTCGCTCCTTGTTTTGTGTCTAGCTTGGGTTTAAGCCCAAGCTCCATACTGCTCTAGTCAATGGGGTACCCTCCTCTTCACATTAAGCCACTAGTATGCCAAAATTGTGCCAAACACTATCTGACACTATTTTGCATACAGGTGTTGGATACGGGGAGCTAGTGCTTGTGGGATTGTATCAAACCCTCGTTTTGTAGCACAATGGGCTTAGACTTCAACTCTAAATTCAAGTGTGTTACACTAGTACAAGTCGATTGTCGCTAATAAGGAGTAGCTTCAAGAACCAAGTCAATCTCATGCTGAATTCCTCATTCGGGAGGCAAACCATCAAGTAACTCATTTAGAAATACATCACAAAACTCCTCTTGAATAGAATCCACCCAAGCTCCATACCTACAAATGTATTCCAAATTGGACATGATTATATTAGAAAGAAACAGGCACACCATGAAAGAACAAGGTATCTTAAGTGTGTATGTCACCAACTCCAAAGCATTAATCAAGGGAGTATCATTATTGTCTATCCTAACAATCTCTTTCACAGTGTTACTATTAAGCACCAGGTTAGAATAATAAGATAAAGAAAGAGCCTTACAATCAAGTGATCACCCCTTTAGCCAATTTGTTTTGGGTGTAAGGGATAGGATCCTAACAATCACCAACTTCAATACATAGGATATTACTCTCCTAATTAATCCCTAGCTTCCTATCAAAGAACTATTCCTTCCCAAGAATAACATCTATGCAACTAAGATGTATAATCTAGAAGGAAGGATGGTCGAGAATCCCTTGAACCATCAAAGGAACACTCAGAGCTTATTCACCATAAATACAAGTGTTACATCCATCTACTATAACTATCTTATAGATTATTGAACTCTTTTTCATAGGTAAACCAAGCTTCTTCACCACCTTGGAGCTCAAAAAGTTATGAGTAGCACCTAAATAAAAAAAATACTAATAGCATTACCCTGAATGTCCCCTTTAGCCTTCATAAGTTAATTACACATAGAACCATTAAGCTCTATAGAGTTGATACAAACTCAAGACTTAGATTCTTGAACTTTTGCCATAGGGTTTGGAAGAGCCACCATAGCAAATGCTTGAGCCATATTTATAATGAATTCCACCACATTCACCTTAGCATTTTTTGATCCCTTCATAAGAGGATAATCCTTGCAATGATATACAGCCTTGTAACAATAAAAATAATTACCCCCTAACTTATCCTTTTCACACTAGTCTAAACAAGATTTTCTGCCCTTATGACCATCTCCACTCTTCAAGCCACAATAGAACAATGGCTATTTCTTCCCAAATATGAAGCATTGGTGGGTTGGTCATCACGTTGATTACCCTGTAGACCATCACATTGACCATAGTTAACCAAGTTGATTGATGGTTTTGGTGAAAATATCTAAGCCTTATTGATAGCACCAGTTAATGTGTAAGTGACTAATTTTTCCATTTTACTTTAGTCACTTAACCAAATCTTTGACCATTTGGAGGAGTCTCATTCATAACCTCCATAAATCTAATTCTTGACTTGGGCACATGAATACCACCTATGCCACTCCACCTTTACACTAGGTCCAAATGCTCCATGTGTCCAATCTTATGACTGACACCCAAAGGTATCACCAACATATCAACCCATTACACTAAAGCCAGGCCCATTCACCCTTGTCACATCAGTAATCCAAGAGCACATGCATCATAGTCCCATCTCTTAAAAATTGAGCCTTGAGTGGTCATCTCTTAACTACACCTTAGCACCCTTAGGATGCTCGAAGACGCAAGGAACACCCTTCCCCAATGTCCCTTCTTTAGTTCCCACTAAATCCTTCATCCACAACTGTGCTTGCAAACACCATCACTGGGTCAGGGTATAAAGGCCCGACTGCTAAGTCCCACTAACCTCTAGGACTTCCTCACCATGTGATTGTATCTTGGTCACACTAAACAAGAGGATTTCTTCCTTTCCACACTTTGGAACTTTAAGACAACATTTTGAAACCCTGTTGCCCTATACGGGCCTTATGAATACTCTCCCCACTTTCCACCTTTAGATATCCTAGTCATATGGCTAGAGTGAGGTTTTGATGAGCTACGCTAGGTAACCAAATGTAAGTGACTAATTTTTTCATCCTACTTTAGCCACTTAACCACATTTGACCTCTTGGAGGAGTCTCACTCACAACCTCCATAAATCCTATTCTAGACTTGGGGCTTGCTATCCCCGAGAATGGCATTCCTGATGCTCAACCTTTGCACTTGGTCCAAGTGCTCAACGTATCTGGTCCCAAGACTGACACCCCAAGGTACCACCAACATACCAGCCTGTTACGCTAAAGCCATGCCCATTCACTTTGGTCACACTAGTGGTCCAACACCACCTACATTGCAGTCCCATCTCTCAACAACTAGGCCATCCATCCAAGAGTGACCATCCAAGATCCACTCCTTAGCATCCTTAAGATGCCTGCAGACAGGGGGAACCACGTTCCCCAATATCCCTTTTACAGTCTCCACCAAGTCCCTTTTCTGTCCATGGCCGAGTTTGCCTACACTGCTACTGGGACAAGGCCCACAGGCCTGACCACTAAGTCCCACTGTCCTCTGGGACTTTCTCACCACATGACCATATCCTTCGTCACCACATCAGAAGACTACTCCTCTTCCATTTTACAATTTGGGACTTTGGGACAACATTTCAGAATACCATGGCCTTACGCAAGCCTTGTGGGTACTTTCCCCACTTTCCGCCTTTGTGTGCTCTAGCCATGGGCTTAGAGCGAGGTTCCATTGAGCCACACTAGGTATCCAAGTAGGTAGTGCCACCCACACTTGGACTGGGAGCATTGATCATTCGATCTCCTGGGGGAACTAGAGCTGGCTCTTGGACACTTTACCAAGCTACCCCACTTGACAGTCTGTATTCACTCTAGCCTTCGATCTCCCAGTGGTTATCCCATCACCCAACACCTAGGTACAGCCTTTCTGGGCCAAACTGGCTCCACTGGAGTCCTCCCCCTACTAAATTTTTGGAGCTCACCAAACCCCCCAGAGTCTAGGAGACGAACGCTTTGGGCTTTCACACTCAAATTCGGACTCGGACTCAGACTCGGACTTAGACTTGGACTTGGACTCAGACTCAGACTTGGACTCAGACTCGGACTCGGACTCGGACTCGGACTTAGACTCGGACTCGGACTCGAACTCGGACTCGGACTCAGACTCGGACTCGTACTCGGCCTCGGTCTCAGTCCCGGTCTCAGTCTCGGTCCCGGTCCCGATCCCGGTTCCGGTCTCGGTCTCGGTCTCAACCTCAGACTCCATGTTGGGTCCTTCTCAGAGTCCATCTCGGACTCCAACTCAGTCCATCTCAGACTCCATCTCGGGTCCATCTCAGACTCCATCTTGGGTCCATCTCGGACTCCATCTCGGTCCATCTCGAACTCCATCTCGGGTCCATCTTGGCCTCCATCTCAGACTCCATTTCGGGTCCATCTCAAACTCCATCTTGGACTCCATCTCGGGTCCATCTCAAACTCCACCATGTGTCATGTGTTGGTCCTCTTGTGTCCCTTTTCTAGAGACTCTTATTGCTCACTCCATGCTCATTCCTTGAGCACTCCATTGGGAGTCTCACTCTCACTCTTGACCTTTCAAGTCGGAGCTTTTAGTCCAAACGTGTTATGCTCGTTTGGCTTTTGCTTTAGCCACTACCATATGGCACCTTTTTAGCTCCACTTTGGGGCTTAGGGATTTGTGTCTCACAACTCCACCACCCATAAATGAAGTTTGATGTCTTCATCGAATGATAAACCATTTTATAAAGTAACATCAGCATGTATTACGTTTTCCATCCTTGGCACCTAGCCAATATTCGTCAATGGTTTGATACCGAAGGCTCGCCATGCCTTGTCCAACCTCTAAGGAGCATAGTGTCTCCAGCATAGACACTCATTTGACCACCTTATGTGGTACTCTCCCTTTTATTGGTTTAGCTCTTGCTAAACCCATTAGACACACCTTCTCTAGCTCAATCCCACTACTTTTATTGACTTCTCAAATTCTATTGACATAACAAGTTCAACTTGGAATTTTTAATTTTGACTTTTCGAAGTCAATTTCCTTGGTGTCTCTGACACTTTTCATTGCACATATTGTGCAACTTCACTTCTCCATCCTAGGAAGTTCTCCATTTGAGGGCACCATCATCCTCTTTTCTATTTTGTGCCACCTTTGGCACCAAGTTCCAGCTATCGTAAGTTGTGCTAGAGTTGTCTATAGCCTATCATTTGACTACTTTGCCGTTCCCTCCTTTAGAGCTTTCACCTTTGCCAACTTGGAGCATTTAGGAATCCATCTTTGGAAGCACACTTTCTTTCTCACAATCTATTAGCATCTAACAAATTAGTGTTTCATGCCTAACTTTGCCATTTATATTCCTTCCAATGAACTTTATGGCCCACACTTGGCCACTATTTTTTTTCTTTTATCAGTTGATTGTTGCACTTAGCAACATAGGATTCCTACCTCCATTTTCAAGGTATCCTTTTGGTTCCATGGCAAAGGCTTTACTTTGCTAAGTCTAGAGAGTGCTCACCCCTAGTAGGTCTCTTTAGCATTTTTTGTTACGGGCTCTGTACACGGCCCAACTTTGCAACCCTCCCATGGGTCTCTCCCAGAGACTATTTTTTTGGACTTACTATACCATTGTATTGGCACAACTGATTTCCCTTTAAGTGTCCTTCCCACTTGGTCACCTTAACCAAGTCACACCCTTATTAATAGTTCAAATCAACACTTTGAACTAAGAAACATATTCCTTAACCTAAACAAAGACTTTATCCTTGTTTAGCCATAAGATCACCTAGTGATCTCATCTTGACTTCTTAACAAGTCTACCAATAGTAACTAGGTTTGGATTTGTTCCTCTGACTTGCCACTCTTGCTTAGCAAGTCGTCCGACCAATGTAATATGGTTTTATGCATAAGTGTGAAAGTCCTTGACCATCGACTTTCATTCAAAGTCATCCCTTTTAACACTCAAGAACTACTTCCCCAACCTTGATAGCATTGCATTATAACAAGCTTCAAGACCACACTTTTTTGTGCCACTTTGATTTCGCGTGTTCTATGAACCATTTACACTTGGCTTTCTAGATACTACGCTACCTAGAATTGTCTTTGAGAACCTTGAAGGAACTCTGTCCCTTAGCTTGTTAAGGCCTTTCCTTTCTTAAGCTTTCTAATTACCATATGGTCTAACATGGACAATTCCATGCCTTAGACTCTCTATGGCACCACGGTTGTTAATAATAACATGCTCAAGCGCCCACTTGATTCTCCACTCCCAACTGATATAACCACCCTTGGTTATACTTTTCAAATTCCTATGGTTTAGTTCTATCCCTTTACCACTTGCTTTTGGCCTCACACATTTCCTTCAGTTATTCACCTCCAAACTAGGAGAATAGCTTTGCACTTTCTACCATGCCTTAACAAGTATTCTTAGGGATGAACGTACCCGATAGCCTAGGGAGTGGTTCCTCAATCTGGGTATGCTCACCTTATAATCCCACACATTAGGATTAATGTTGCTACATATAGGCCTTTATATACCCATCACTTATCTTGCCAAAATCCCATTTTTCACTTTGTCCAATATGGGTAAACGAACTTCTCTTGTCTCTGCAACCTTAGACATTTGGATAGCACTGTGAGACACAAAATCCCTAGGCCCCAAAGTGGAGCTGGAAGGGTGCCACGTGGTAGTGGCCGAAGCAAAAGCCAAACAAGTGTAACACGTTTGGACTAAAAGCTCCGACTTGAAAGGTCGAGAGCGGGAGTGGAACTCCCAACAAAGTGCTCGAGGAACAAGCACAAAGTGAGCAATAAGCAAGGCTCCAAAAAGGGACCCAAAAAGGACCAACACATGACACGTGGAAGTGTCCGAGGTGGAGTCCGATATGGAGTCCGAGATGGAGTCCGAGATGGAGTCCGACATGGAGTCCGAAGTGGAGTCTGAGATGGAGTCCGAGATGGACCAAGACGGAGTCCGAGATGGAGTCCGAGATGGACCCGAGATGGAGTTCGAGATGGAGTCCGAGATGGACCAAGATGGAGTCCGAGATGGAGTCCGAGATGGACCCGAGATGGAATCCGAGATGGAGTCCAAGAAGGACCCAAGATGTAGTCTGAGGTCGAGACCGAGACCGGGACCGAGACCGAGACCGAGACCGGGACCGAGACCGGGACCGAGACCGAGACCGAGGCGGAGGCCGAGAGCGAGCCCGAGTCCGAGTCCGAGTCCAAGTCCGAGTCTGAGTTCGAGTCCGAGTTCGAGTCTGAGAGGGTGAAAGCCCAAAGCGTTCGTCTCCTAGACCCTGGGGGGTTTGGTGAGCTCCAAAAGTATAGTAAGGGGGAGGACTGCAGTGGAGCCAGTTTGGCCAGGAAAGGCCAGTTTGGCCTAGGAAGGCCAGACCCAGTGTTGGGTGATGAACTGACCACTGGGAAGTCCAAGACTAGAGTGAATACAGACCGACAAGCGGGGTAGCTTGGTGAAGTGTTCAAGAGCCGGCTCTAGTTCCCCCGGGAGATCGACTGGCCGATGCTCCCAGTCCAAGTGTGGGTGGCACTACCTACTTGGATACCAGGCATGGCTCAACGGAACCTCGCTCTAAGCCCATGGCTAGAGCACCTAAAGGCGAAAGGCGGGGAGAGTACCCAGGTGGCTCGCGTAAGGCCACGGTGTTCCGGAATGTTGTCCCAAAGGCCTAGACTGTGGAAAGGAAGAGGAGCAGTCCTCTGGGGTAGTGACCAAGGACACAGTCGTGTGGTGAGGAAGTCCCAGAGGACCGTGGGACTTAGTGGTCGGGCCGGTGGGCCTCGATCCAATGGTAGTGTTGGTGAACACGGCCGTGGGCAGAAAGGGACTTGGTGGGAACCAGAAAAGGGATATTGGGGAAGGCTATTCCCCTTGTCTGTGGGCACCCGAAGGATGCTAAGGAGTGGATCTGGAATGATCACTCATGGACGGATGGTCCAGTCCTTGAGAGATGAGATTGTGATACAGGTGGTGTTAGACCACCGGTATGACCAAGGTAAAGGGGCATGGCCTTAGCGTAATGGGCTAGTATGTCGGTGGTACCTTGGGGTGTTGGTCTTGGGACCGGACACATGGAGCACTTGGACTAAGTGCAAGGGATGAGTGGCATGGATGCCATTCTCGGGGCTAGTAAGTCCCAAGCTCTGAATTGGACTTAAGGAGGTTGTGAGTGAGACTCCTCCAAGTGGTCGAAGGTGTGGTTAAGTGACTAAAATAGAATGGAAAAATTATTCGCTTACAAACACCTCCTATCTATCATTCGTTAAGGATTTAATCCCTTGGGCCTTATTTATTGCCCTCGCGACATCAAACACCACCTCTTAGTGTTCTAGAGTGTTTAGGTGTCATAATGATGGCCTATTTAACAATGAGCATTCCCTTTTATGATATTGACTTACTATATCACAACATAAGCAATTTATCCTCCATAAGAGTATATCTAACTTCCTTATGCCATTAAGAAGTCTTGGGTAGCTACCCTCTACCAGTTTAACAAATTATTTTGCAACTTTTCTTTAGTTGCCTCATAGTTGTTAAGTCCAACAACTCATTGCTAATGCTTCCACACCTCCATCATTATCTGGGTCACCACACTCCAATTGTATGCCTTCCAACTTAGGTTATGCCATTCCCATTTCCATTAGAATTCCTTTGAGAAGGGGGTTCTCGTGAACCCACCAACTTGACCTCAAAGTATTACACCTTGGCATATTTGGTGTTTCCCCATGTCGCGCATGTGACTTCGGGTATCGAAAGTTACCTGTCGGCTAGTCCTTACGGACACTCTTACCTTACTGCCACGATGGCAGGAGGTCGGTATTGCTGGACCCATTATCAGTTTCCACCTAAGCTAGTTGAGAAACTGGTCATCACATGTGCACTTAGACCGGAAGGGCACTAAGGAAGGAAATCCTAAGTTGTCATTTAGTCAAGCAGACTTGACACGGTGATGAGAAACTCATGATGTTGGCTTGCACTTGCTAGTGTTAGGAACCCCCGCGATATTGAGATTGGTCCCTCAATATTCGCTAGATGATAGCTTACCGTGTCTGCCAAACACCCTCGCTATCATGCCCTTTGTGTTAGTCTCATTTCGGTCCCAAATACTATTTATGGAAAGTGTCTAGATTTGCTCATTTGGCATATCTACGGAATGTAGAGATCGGCCTGAACACAATGGTGTTCGTCCCGTGTCCAAATTCACAATCTAAGGACATTCCATATTTAGTAAGTTTCGAGTTTGTCCCAGAGACTAACTCCTGATACTAAGGGAGGCTTGGGGTGAAAGCCCAAAGCGTGTGTTCCTCAAGGGGGGGGGGCTATGGGGGGTTCCAAATGTATAGTAGGGATAGTGGGTAGGTCGGGCATGGCCGACCAACCTGAGGCATAGTCTAGCTCCCGCTTGCGTGCCTGTCCTTGTTCTGCGTCCGGCTTGGGTCTAAGCCCAAGTTCCATTCCATGCTAGTTGGTGGAGTACCCATATCCTCACGTTAGGCCACCGGTATGCCGAAATAGCGCCAGACTCCGTTTGGCTCCGTTTTGCGTGCTGGTCCTGGCATTGGTATGCTGGTTGCTCCAGGACTGTTCCAAGTCACTCCGGGCTCCTGTCCCTTCGCTCCTTGGGCTATATGCTCGGGAGTTGCTCCGTGGTCCGGTTTCATCACTCCTTGGCGTCACGCTTGGGAGTTTGGCACCGTTCCTTCGTTCAGTGGCCCAAGGCCCTGAACCTCGGGTTCCTATGGACACGTGGCACGGACACGTGGTATGTGACACATGGCATCTGTCACGTGGCACAAAGAGGGTTTAGGTTCCGCTTCGTGGTGTTATCCTATGGTAAATCACCATAGGATAAAGGGTCAAAACCACGTGCGCTACATTTGGTATCAGAGAATGAGTCTCAGTGAGTACTATTCAATGAGATTGGGCAACTAGTCTCGTTGCATACGCAGAGATGAAAACGATGATCCGAGTGGGTACACGTTTTGGTGCAAAGACTTCGCATTGGTTCCTTGGGATAGGTTTTGGTTACCTCTGTGTTTCATAATATGTGAGCTTGTGCTTGGGCTCATAGGATGGTTTGGAGATGTTCCGTTTGCACGAGTTTGAGCTTGAGGTCGTGAGTGAGGCACATTAGCAACTCGAGGTTACACTTTGAGTTGGCAGGATTAATGTTAGCCTATCAGTGGTTCCATGAGTTGTTCCATGTACCATAGGTGCAAATAAACTTTCCCTGAGTTTGTTATGAGTGGCAAATAGGCTGGTCCGTAGCTATTTAGCACGGCACTAGTGGATCCTTCCTAGGCATGATTATAATTGGATCAGTCAAGACTGTAGGGAATAGTCTATTGGTTCAAGTAATCATTGCCGTGCTCTCTCATAAACTTTTCTTGGATTGAACTGAAGGCAGTGCGAAAGCAAGCTTGAGGTTTGGTCAAAGATGAGACCGAAAAGAGAGTCATCGGGGACGGAGGATCAAATACGTAAATCATTTTCTCTTCTTGGAGAGATGATTTGCAACGAGGTGTTAACTCATTGCTTGTGTTCACATCATGCAATCAAGAGTCCCTATCTTGATGCATGTTGGAGATGGTGGTTTTACAATAGTGAGTTATGGGATGGATAGTGGTGAAACACTAAACCATTTTATCTAGGCTCGCTATTGGAAGACTTGGGTTGCAATGCTCAATTCTTTTCCGGGGAACCTTGCTATTGCTCCTTGAGTAGCTTGGTGTTGGATTAGTGTTGAGTTTGGTCGGAAAGAGAGTGGCATGAGCTTGTCCGTGTTGTGAACGAAAGTTAGTGGTGTTGGGTGTCGTAAACCTCTATTGGTGGAGTGTGGCATTTATGTTGCATTTTGTCGAATCGAGTTGGCATTTGATACTCACATAAACATTTGAAGTAATGACATAGGCATTGCTCATTGCGTTACTCAATTGATGATCAAGTCATTGTGATGCTTATATCATATCCATGTGATAAAGAGTAATGCGTTTACGAAGTTGCTTGAGTAAATGATGATCAACCCCAAAGTGGTTGATGGAGAAGCTAGTCTACTTGCACGAAGTAGCATTGTAGTAGCTTTGACTGGATTCTCAATGGTGGTCCATTATGCTAAGCTTAAGTTGGTACCTTGTTTCCTTAAGTTTGCCCATTAGGTGTTGGTAAAAAGAGTTATAGCATTCACTAGCTATGGCTTGTTGGTTGATCCATTAACACTTGGAGTAGATTGTTGGATAGAGAAGATGTGTAGTTGGGGCATTGACATCACTAACACTTGTGTTAGTGAAAGTGGCATTGTTATTTTAAGTGATGAGGAATTTTCCTTGGACCTTGATTTTCCATGTCATTTTTCTTGTTAGTGTTTTGGCTTCACATTGGATTTTGAAGGTAATCGAAGAAGAGTGTTAGTGCAATGTGGATATCCGAAGATGTGGTCTTCGTGATCAAGCCTTGGATGTTCCATTTGCATTTTACGGATGTCGGAGTTGGATGTCGAAAGGATGGGCAAAAAGATATTCGATGCTTAAGCATATTATTGGTCATGAGAATTTGTGTTGAGGTGAACCTATGTGAAGTCGTTAGTAGGAGGAAGTTGGTTGAGTCTTGAAAGTTTGCAATCCTGGACTGAGAGTCATTCTTTCTCTAGGATGGGAAATTTTCCACAAATTTTCTTAGACTTTTCCAATAGCTGGTCTATTGATCATTTTGTCCGAAAACCATTCCGTTTTCGAAAGCCAATACAAACTAGTGAAGGGTTGGAGTTGACTTCGGTTGGCTTAGATCTTAGTAAGTAGTTTGTATGATACGACCCGAAAGGGATGCTGACTTTTGGGGCTAAGACAATTGAGTTGGATAGAGTTTGGAGTTAGTGTAGAAAAGTGGCCGTTGCACTTTTCTAAGAAGGGTGACTCTTGTGCCTTTCTTTTGTAGCATTATGCTCGGTGGCAAGTTGCACCTTGCATTTTGTTAAGACTCTATGAGAGTAGTGAGCTCTCACTGATCTTGACTTGGTCTTGGTGGCCCTGCGCCTTGGCTGAGGATGGTGATGTCCAACTTAGTTGTTTGAGGTTGAGATGTTGGTACCCGTACTATAGCTTTGTCTATGAGGAGGTTGTGTACCGATATAGATCCATCTCATGGTCTTCACTTTAGTTTCAGCTGAGTGTTGATCATGCATAGCTAGCCTCTTCAAAGCATGCTCAGAGCTATTGACTAAATGCATTAGTGAGCTTATTGCGGTTGAGTTGGATTCGAGTGGTCATTTAGTTTGTGCTTGTCTATGAACTTTTATCTCGTACCTGGGGTATTATGTTCATGTTGGACAAGTATATAACTCGATGACATGAGTTAGTGTTCGGGTCTTGTGAAGGCAAGTTGAAGGGCAATTGTTAGTTGCTTTGCGATTAGTGATTACTTGTAGACTTTGTCAAAAAGACTGTTGATACTTGCTTTGCTCGATGATAATTTAGCAGTGATGGGCTTGCTTTACCGGATGGTGTTGCGGAGGATCGTGTCGTTAGACTTACATGAGTTTTTCATGTTGGCATGTCGACTCTACCTCTGTTGATATCATTTGGTTACATTTCGTCCGTAGTGTTAGATTTCATTGAGTCTTGGACGTGGTGATTCACTCCTTGATGATGTGTTATCTGTCACTAAGTTTTGCTAAAGGATTGGTCTCGGATACTAAGTATAGTATCTTCAACTTTGGTTAGCTTGGTTGCTGGAAAGCTCCGAGTGGTGATTCACTCTTGCTTTCTTCTAGCTTTGTCCTGATGTTGATGGTATTGAAGTGATGCCTTGTCATTGATATTGTTGATATTGAGACTTGAGTGAAATGAAATGTCTTTCCTTATGATTGATATTGAGTTTCATTAGTCTTGATGAAAAGTGTTGGTGATTTGGCTTTAGCTTTGTGTTATTGGCATTTGTGCATTTGCTAGTTAGCAACTGTGTTGACGTTCAAATGAACTGAGTGGCAAGTTGAGTTAGTTGTGTTCTAGATGAGATTGTTTAGTAAGGGTTAAGCTTTGGCTTTTCCTTGAAAAGTGATTTAGTCGTGGACTATGCTAACTTTACGAGATGATGTGTTAGTGATTGATATTGAAGTGATTGAATCCTTGTTGGGTTTGAATTGAGATATATCAATCATTGATGATTCATCTTGCGCTTGTTATGAAGTGCATTACGTCTTGCTATAGATGGATTCATGGAGGATCGATTAGATGATCACTTGTTAAAGCATAGCTTCGTTATGCTTAGCTTTTGGATTGATGCAGAAATGCTCTTCATTAGCTTTGGCATTATGAAGTTTGGCTTATGGATGTGTTGAGGAAGATATTGTGGGTTGCACCATGATTTCTTCTTTAGCATTGAAGTTAGCTTTTATGAGACTCGTGATCATTATTAGGCAAGACTTAGTTATAGGCTTCTTCGAGCTTTTGGTTCTTGAGTTTTGTGCTCATTGTTCCATTTGTTAGAAGTTGTTGGGGAAGGCATTTTGGCTCATTAGCTTCGATGTTGAAGTTGGTTTTTGCATCTCGCAATCATTGGTGATGATTGACTATCATCTAGGGTAGTTGATTGTCCTTATCACAAGTTTTGCTTGATTATTGTTGGTTTGGAATTATTTGCTATTCTTCGGGATGGTAGATTCTTTCTTCAACGATGATTATACATCACTACATTGATGGGCTGATTAACGATCTTTCATGATAGTTAGTTGTTCTCTTTGATGGCTTTTGGCTTTTCGCAATACCACATGTTTTTTGTGGTTTGCTCTGGATTGGTCTCTTGGGTTTGAGCCATCAGTCGGATGTTGCTGACACTTGCTTAGGCAACTTGAGTTCCTTGGTGTTATTGGCTGGGATCTATCTGGATTGGCTAGTGCGATGATTGGCATGAACACTATATTTGTTTGCTTTGCAACATTCATTTTGTTCTGTTGATTATTGCTTGAGTTAGTTTTGATATATTTGGATGTTATTTCCTTTGGGTGATACATTCGCGAGCATTTTGCTTGTCAGTCAATGATACTTTGTGTTCTTTGAGTTATCTTTCGTAAGTTGTTTAGCATTCTGTCTGCAATCTTTAATAGTTAAACTTTATCATTGAGTTTACTTAATGATATACTTGCTATTGAATTTTGTTTAATGGTGAATCCTATGTTTACCAATTATGCTGATCTTGGTTGTTCTTATACTATAATACTAGTTTATCGGATGATAACTTACTTGGAATACTTTTGTGTTCTAATCTAAGCTTTATTCACTGATAATTAAATCTCTAAAAATATCATTGTCTATGACTTTGATATTGTCCATCTATTGATCTTTGAGTTTGGGCCAGTAATGGGTAGACTGGCTTCGGCACTTCGTGTGCATGGTGAAATCTCTAGTCATGGGGTAGCTACTGTCGACTGGTCACATAACCCGCCTCTTTGTCGATGTTCCTTATTCCGTTGAAAGGGCGTGACCGTGTAAACAACTCTAAACTGCCTGTTTACAGTAGTCTATCTAAACCTTACCGACGGGTTTGGTTTCTTTGCTTAGGAGGGTTGGGGCCTCTGGCTTCTCTCTCTATGTTCCTGCGGGCAGGGGCATATCACACTTTTGTAAGCTGGGTGACTCCCAGAGCAGCAAGGGTGGCTGATTCCATTGGTCATTTCCTTGTCGGCGACGGCCGGAAGGTGTCTAAGCTGGTAGCGCATCCGCGTTAGACAAAGAGGTTTCCCCCTAACTCATTTAAGTTGGTGCATTTCTCACATAGTGTGAGTACTGTGAACTTTTTATGGAGTTGTTTGCTTGGCGGTATTCTAGACTCGAGTATGCATCGACGAGGACGTCGATCTTCCCAAGGGGGGGAGAGTGTCGCGCATGTGACTTCGGGTATCGAAAGTTACCTGTCGGCTAGTCCTTACGGACACTCTTACCTTACTGCCACGATGGCAGGAGGTCGGTATTGCTGGACCCGTTATCAGTTTCCACCTAAGCTAGTTGAGAAACTGGTCATCACATGTGCACTTAGACCGGAAGGGCACTAAGGAAGGAAATCCTAAGTTGTCATTTAGTCAAGCAGACTTGACACGGTGATGAGAAACTCATGATGTTGGCTTGCACTTGCTAGTGTTAGGAACCCCCGCGATATTGAGATTGGTCCCTCAATATTCGCTAGATGATAGCTTACCGTGTCTGCCAAACACCCTCGCTATCATGCCCTTTGTGTTAGTCTCATTTCGGTCCCAAATACTATTTATGGAAAGTGTCTAGATTTGCTCATTTGGCATATCTACGGAATGTAGAGATCGGCCTGAACACAATGGTGTTCGTCCCGTGTCCAAATTCACAATCTAAGGACATTCCATATTTAGTAAGTTTCGAGTTTGTCCCAGAGACTAACTCCTGATACTAAGGGAGGCTTGGGGTGAAAGCCCAAAGCGTGTGTTCCTCAAGGGGGGGGGGCTATGGGGGGTTCCAAATGTATAGTAGGGATAGTGGGTAGGTCGGGCATGGCCGACCAACCTGAGGCATAGTCTAGCTCCCGCTTGCGTGCCTGTCCTTGTTCTGCGTCCGGCTTGGGTCTAAGCCCAAGTTCCATTCCATGCTAGTTGGTGGAGTACCCATATCCTCACGTTAGGCCACCGGTATGCCGAAATAGCGCCAGACTCCGTTTGGCTCCGTTTTGCGTGCTGGTCCTGGCATTGGTATGCTGGTTGCTCCAGGACTGTTCCAAGTCACTCCGGGCTCCTGTCCCTTCGCTCCTTGGGCTATATGCTCGGGAGTTGCTCCGTGGTCCGGTTTCATCACTCCTTGGCGTCACGCTTGGGAGTTTGGCACCGTTCCTTCGTTCAGTGGCCCAAGGCCCTGAACCTCGGGTTCCTATGGACACGTGGCACGGACACGTGGTATGTGACACATGGCATCTGTCACGTGGCACAAAGAGGGTTTAGGTTCCGCTTCGTGGTGTTATCCTATGGTAAATCACCATAGGATAAAGGGTCAAAACCACGTGCGCTACACCCCACCATCAGCTCTACGAGCTTGCCTTTATGACACTTCTTATTTGTGTCTAGGTCTTTGCCAAGACTAATACAATTGTGTCTCATGCCAACTATCTGTTAGCACTGCACTATATAGTTTACACACAAGTTTGTGTCAAAGTTGCTTTCTTCTAGGAACCTCTTTCCTATAACTTCAGTATGGCATATTCTGCCATCAATGAGATACCCACTATTCTCAAACTTGGATCTTATGATCCTCTCCATCCTTCGTGGGGTACAACACACCTCAGTCCAAATGCTTCCACTAGTCCTTTAGGACCATTTCTTGACTCCACTCGAGTTATCTAGCTTTTTGGACTTCACTAATCCGACGACCTATAAGGTCCCATTTTTTAAGTGCTAGCTCGTTATAATACAACTTCTTGTATTCATATCCTACCTATAAAGACCATTTTTGCAAGTGTTACTTCAACACTTGATTATTCTTTGTTCTATGTGGGTTACTTTTGCCCCTTAGGACTATTTGTCCATATGATGAGAATACCAACTCATCCTCTAAATACACCCCCAATCCCTTGGGTTGTTCTAGCATTTATCAAGGGTAGCCTCGGCTACCATTTCAAGGACTTGTATCCTCTTCTGTATTTGACTTTCCATGGTTATTAATTTTGGTCTCAAATTCATGAGCACCAACCTCAACTATATGAGGATAATCTTCCTTTATAGTTTTGGAGTCTTTATTTTTCCCATGATCCCAACTATAGTTGTTTACCACAACTACATTAGCTAATTTGCTGAGTCAAATGTTCATCTAGATCACATCCTCAACTCTTTAAGGAAAACCTTATATTATTCCCAAGATCCCGAAGTCGTTCCATTATTAGCCCTTTTCTATCCACTACTTCACCTACAAGTTCACACATGAACTATAGTGGAGAGCCATGTCTTCCCGACTTGCTATTCCTCAAGGATAGGCCCACTCTTAGGACCTTCCAATGCCAACACCAATGGTGATATACTTGAGCACCAATAAAAGTCGGACTAAGGAATAACTCCGATATCAAATTGTAAGTGACTAATTTTGTCATCCTACTTTAGCCACTTAACCACACCTTTGATCACTTGGAGGAGTCTCACTTACAACCTCCATAGGTCTTATTCCAAACTTGGGGCTTGCTATCCCCGAAAATGGCATCCCTACCACTTAACCTTTGCACTTGGTTTAAGTGCTCTATATGTTCGGTCCCAAGACCAACACCCCAAGGTACCACCGACATACCAGTCCATTACACTAAGGTGATACCCATTCACCTTGGTCACATTGGTCCAACACCACTTGTATTGTAGTCCCGTCTCTCAACGACTGGGCCATCCGTCCAGAAGTGACCATCCAAGATCCACTCCTTAGCATCCTTAAGATGCCCGAAAACAAGGGGAACCACCTTCCCCAATATCCCTTTTACAGTCCCCACCAAGTCCCTTATCTATCCATGGCCGAATTTGCCTACACGACCACTGGGACAAGGATTGTGGTCTTACGCAAGCCTCGTGGGTACTCTCCCCACTTTCCACCTTTGGGTGCTCTAGCCATAGGCTTAGAGCCAGGTTCTATTGAGCCACGCCAGGTATCCAAGTAGGTAGTGCCACCCACACTTGGACTGGGAGCATCGATCATTCGATCTCCCGGGGGAACTAGAGTTGGCTCTTGGACACTTAACCAAGCTACCCCGCTTGATAGTCTGTATTCACTCTAGCCTTTGATCTCCCAATGGTTATCCCATCACCCAACACCTAGATACAGCCTTCCTGGGCCAAACTGGCCTTTCCTGGCCAAATTGGCTCCACTGGAGTCCTCCCCCTACTAAACTTTTGGAGCTCACCAAACCCCCTAGGGTTTGAGAGAAGAACGCTTTGGGCTTTCACCCTCTAACTTGGACTCAAACTCAGACTCGGGCTTGAGCTCGGTCTTGGCCTCGGCCTCGGTCTCGGTCTCAGTCTTGGTCCCGGTCTCGGTCCTGGTTCTGGTCTCGGTCTCGGTCTTGACCTCAGACTCCATGTGGGGTCCTTCTTGGACTCCATCTCAATCCATCTCGGGTCCATTTCAGACTCCATCTCAGGTCCATCTCAGACTCCACCATGTGTCATGTATTGATCCTCTTGTGTCCCTTTTCTAAAGACTCTCTTATTGCTCACTTCATGCTCATTCCTTGAGCACTTCGTTGGGAGTCCCACTCTTGCTCTCAAACTTTCAAGTCAAAGCTTTTACTCCAAACGTGTTACGCTCGTTGGGTTTTTGCTTCGGCCACTACCACATGACACCCTTTTGGCTCCACTTTGGGGCTTAGGGATTTGTGTCTTACACCAAGTAGGTAGTTCCACCCACACTTGGATTAGGAGCATCAACCATTCGATCTCCTGGGGAAGCTAGGGCTGGCTCTTGAACACTTTATTAAGTTACCGCACTTGTCCATCTATGTTCACTCTAGCCTTGGTTCACAGTGGCCTTTTCTAGCCAAATTGGCTCCACTAGAGTCCTCCCCCTACTATACTTTTGGAACTCACTAAATCCCCTAGGTTCTGGGAGATGATCGCTTTGGGCTTTCACCCTCAGACTCAAACTCAGACTCAATCTCAGTCTTGGTCTTGGTCTACGTCTTTATCTCGGTCTTGGTCTAGGACTTAGTCCTTGTCTCAATCTCGGACTCAGTCTCGGTTTCAGACTTGGTCTCGATCTCAATCTTGGTCTCGATCTCGGTCTAAGTCTCAACCTTGGCCTCAATCTAGGACTTAGTCTCAGTCTTACTCTTGGTCTCCACCTTGGCCTTAGACCTGACCTCGGTCACCCTCTCAAACTTGACCTCAGACTCCATCTCAGGTCCATCTTGGGTCCATCTTGGACTCCATCTCGGGTCCATCTTAGACTCCATCTCAAGTCCATCTCAAACTCCATCTCGGTCCATATTAAACTCCATCTCGAACTCTATCTCAAGTCCATAATTGACTCCATCTTAGGTCTATATTGGATTCCTTCTCGGACTCCTTTTTTGACTCATTCCTGACACTTTCATATGTCATAACATACATCATGTATTAGTCTTTCTTGTGTCCTTTTTTAGAGACTCATTCACTAATTGCTTTGTAATCATTCCTTGAGCATTTTGTTTGGAGTTCCACTCCCACTCTCGACTTTCCAAGTCGAAGATTTTAGTCCAAACATATTATGCTTGTTGGCCTTCCATTTTGACCACTATTATGTGGCACCTTTTTGGCTCCACTTTGGGGTTTAGGGATTTATGTCTCACACAATATTGCTGGAAAATCCTTCTTGACCTTTTGTTGCACATCCATTTAGGTCAAACCTTTGATGAAACATTGCACCTTAAGTACCTCATTGTAGGTGTCTATGAGACTAAGGCAAAAATCATAGAACTTGCAAGCATATATATCTAAAGACAAAGTCCCTTGCCAGATCTCTAATAGCTAGTTCACGAGATTAATCTCTTCAAACTTCTTGACAAATGAAGCATGGAAAACCTTCATTAAATCACTCCAAGAAGTAGCTTTGATGTAGTTCTTCGCTCATGAAGAAGCATAACCTGTAAGCTTCGTCATAAAAAAAATTCAATCTTCACCTTATCCTCATAAGGATTGTAAGACTAACAACTTTCCCACATTTCCAACCAAGAATCAACCTTCTGGTTATCACAAAAATCTGATGATGACTTCCATTCCACAATACCAATTTGACTTTTATTGGTAGTCAAATATATCACCACTTATATTGGCATCAAAAGGTCTTAGAAGTGGGCCTATCTTTTAGGAGTAGTATGTTGACAAGGCATGACTTTTTACTTTAATTCATACCTAAACATATAGGCAATGTGGTGGTTAATAAGGGAATGACTTTGGGATCTTAGAAATAGTAAAAGGTTTTTCTCAAAGATCCATATTAGTGATCTAATTTAGTGTTTAACTTTAAAAACTGACTAATGTGGTTGCAGTAGACAACTACAATTAGGATCACGAGAATGATAGAAACTCCTAGACGATAAAGGAGTCATAAAATTATCCTCATATAATTGAGGATGGTGTTCATGAATTTAAAACTAGAGTCAATGACTTTAGGAGGTAAAAAATTGTCGTGAATGTGATTTTGATTATGGAAAATTACCTATCAGCTAGTCCTTTCCGATATTCTTTCCTTACTACCACAATGGTAAGAGGTCAGTATTACTAGTTCCCTTTATCAGCCCCTCTTGTTCAAGTGTTAGTTTACTGGGCTTAGCATCTGTACTTAGCCAGATGAACATAAGGTAAGAACTCTTATGTGTTTCTAGTTGAGCATTCTATGAAACACAAATCCCTAAGCCCCAAAGTGGAGCCGAAAGGGTGCCATGTGTATGTAAACTCTTGAGTTTGGACTTCCCTGGAGGTCACCCAGCCCAGTACTATTCAAACCCAAGGACGCTTAACCCCAAATATCCTAAGACCCTTAACCATTTGGAAAACGGGGTGCACTCTTATTCATGGGCCCTTTCCCTCTATATTTGAACCCCATGGACCGTCTCTCAAATCGTTCTCTTTGGTTACTTACAATCCACCACGCTTCCCTGCATGTTCACGCCCTCATGAACGGAAGTTGAGAGCCGCAGCTCTCCTGAGAGCCCCACTCTCTTGACACCCTACCCCTCGGGTCGAGCCCAGCGGGAGCAAACTGGACCAGCCAGATGTCAATCAACATGTGGTGCGATTCCCTTAGCCAACTAACAGAGTCAGACCCAAGACCGCTCTGATACCAAATGTAAACTCCTAAGTTTGGACTTCCCGGGAGGTCACCCAGCCCAATACTATTCAAACCCAAGGATGCTTAACCCCAAGTATCTCAAGACCCTTAACTAATTGGAAAAAGGGGTGCACTCTTATTCATGGGCCCTTTCCCTCTATATTTGAACCCCATGGATCATCTCTCGAGTTGTCCCCTTTGGTTGCTTACAGTGTAGTGGCCGAAGTGAAAGCCAAATGAGCGTAACACATTTTGACTAAAAGCTCTGACTTGAAAGGTCGAGAGCGGGAGTGGAACTCCCAACAGAGTGCTCAAGGAACAAGCATGGAGCGAGCCGTAAGAGAGTCTCTAGAAAAGGGACACGAGATGGACCCGAGATGGAATCCGAGATGGACCAAGATGGAGTCCGAGATGGACCGAAATGGACCCAAGATGGACTGAGATAGAGTCCGAGATGGAGTCCAAGATGGACCCAAGATAGAGTCCGAGATGGACCCGAGATGGAGTCCGAGATGTAGTCCGAGATGGACCCGAGATGGAGTCCGAAATGGACGCGAGATGGACTGAGATGGAGTCCAAGAATGACCCCACATGGAGTCTGAGGTCGAGACCGAGACCGGAACCGGGATCTGGATCGGGACCGGGACCAAGACTGAGAGCGAGACCGAGATCGAGACCGAGACTGAGACCGAGACCGAGGCCGAGGCCAAGACCGAGCCCAAGCCCAAGTCTGAGTTTGAGTCCAAGTTAGAGGGTGAAAGCCCAAAACGTTCTTCTCCCAAACCCTAGGGGGTTTGGTGAACTCCAAAAGTTTAATAGGGGGAGGACTCTAGTGGAGCCAGTTTGGCCAGGAATGGCTAGTTTGGCCCAGGAAGGCTGTATCTAGATGTTGGGTGATAGGATAACCACTAGGAGGTCCAAGGCTAGAGTAAATATAGACTGACAAGTAGGGTAGCTTGGTGAAGTGTTCAAGAGCTGACTCTAGTTCTCCCAGAAGATCGAATAGCCAATGCTCTCAGTCCAAGTGTGGGTGGCACTACCTACTTGGATACCTGGCATGGCTCAAGGGAACCTTGATCTAAGCCTACGGCTAGAGCACTAAAAGGCAGAAGGTGGGGAGAGTATCCATGAGGCTCGCATAGGGCCACGGTGTTCCAAAATGTTGTCCCAAAGTCCCAAACTATGGAAAGGAAAAGAGGCAATCCTCTGGTGTAGTGACCATCACTACAATCACATGGTGTGGAAGTCCTAAAGGATAGTGGGAATTAGTGGTCGGGCCTGTGAGCTTTGACCTAGTGGCAATGTTCGTGAATACAACCATGGATAGAAAGGGACTTGGTGGGGACTGTCACTTCAGCCTAGTGATGCTTATCTGATCTTCTGCCAACACAGCTCAGTTGCTTTCTACTTGCTAATAGCAGCTTCAAAACCAAACAGGCATGTGCATCTAGCTTAGTTACTCTCTACTTGCTAGTGGCAGCCTTGTAACATGAAAAAATCATGACTTTGCAACACATTGCATATGCCAACACAAAATCTCCAAACATACTTACTTACTTTGGGACATTGATAAAAACATCTTTGTTTGTTCAAATAAAAGAACCTATATCCACAGAACATATGTGAGGATACTCCAATCTAAGCCAGACTCAAGATGGTTGTAAGTAATAAAACACTCTCTACTTTAAAGCACACTCCAAGAAATGCTATTAAACTCAAATATCTTGATAGGTGAGCCTTTGTTTTGTTGCTTCCCACTTTATTCTCCAGCTCTATTCTTGAGATCTTAGAATCTCTTGAAGCATGTGTTGCACCCAAGACTTGGGATTTAGAGGGTCCCATGATCAAGTCTTGTGGTACCAAGGGATGTTAGGAACCTGGAGGCTTGGTGTGCTTGGCTGCTTGTGCCTGCGGGGAGTGTAGCCGAACCTTAAGTTCAATCTCACTCGAGGAGGGGGATTGGGAGTGATTTGGGAATCCATGGCTGGATGGCTAACACTCCATTGTTCGTGCAATGAGTAGCTGAAACTAAGTAGGACTAAGTAGGAGCTGGTACCATAGGTAGGAACCTTGGCGAGGGAACTTAACTAATGCCAAGGTAGTGTTGGTCGAATAGACGAGGTAAGTTGGCAAATTAGAAAGGAAAAATTTATGGCTTATAAGCAGCCACAAATCATCCCATCCCCTCTAAACACACTTCATCATTCTCTCTTGTACTCCTGTGCAATGCAATAATGCATTGGGCCTTCTAGCTCAACCAATTGGTCCTTTTGACCAATAGGTGAGTTGGGTAGCTATGGTTTTGCTTAACCCCCTTCTTTTGTGTGATTTACCTATGTGGTAGATTTGGGATATTCCATGGATGACAATTTGGCATACCTAATTGATACAACCATATGTCAAGCCAGTGCAAGACAAAGCAAAAGAGAACTAAGATCTAGACCGAGAATGTGTAAGCGACTTGGGGGAATGTCTCAAGTCGACATTTTACTTTAGTCACTTAACCACACATCTGACCACTTGGAGGAGTCTCACTCACAACCTCTATAAGTCCTATTCTAGACTTGGGGCTGACTAGCCCCAAGAATGGCATCCCTGCCACTCAACCTTTGCACTTGGTCCAAATGTTCCACATGTCTGATCCCATGACTGACACCCAAAGGTAAAACTGACATATTAGCCCGTTACGGTAAGGCCATGTCCTTTCACCTTTGCCACACTAGTGGTCCAACACCACTTGCACCATAGTCCCATCTCTCACAAACTGGGCTATCCATCCATGAGTGGTTATCCCAAATCCACTCCTTAGTATCCTTAGGATGCCCACAGTCATGGGGAATAGCCTTCCCTAACAAGAACCCAATGGTGTTTGTCCTATGTCTAAATTTGCAATCTAGTGACATTCCATATTTAGTAAGTTTCAAATTTGTCTCAGAGACTAACTCCTGGTATTAAGTGCGGCTTGGGGTGAAAGCCCAAAGCATGTGATCCTCAAGCGGGGTGGCTGTGGGGGGTGTGAGGGTTCCAAATGTATAGTAGGGATAGTGGGTAGGTTGGGCATGGTCAACCAACTTGAGACATAGTCTAGCTCCCACTTGCATGCTTGTCCTTGTTTTGTGTCCAGCTTGGGTCTAACCCAAAGTTCCATTCCATGCTAGCTAATGGAGTACCCATCTCCTTGTGTTAGGCCACTAGTATGCCGAAATAACACCAAACTCCCTTTGGCTCCGTTTTGCATGTTGGTCCTGGCATTAGGATGTTGGTTGCTCTAGAACTAATCCAAGTTGCTCCGTGCTCCTGTCCCTTTGCTCCTTGGGCTGTATGCTCGGGGGTTGTTCCATGCTCCAGTGTTATTTCTCTTTGGCTCCATGCTTGGGAGTTTGGCACCATTCCTTCATTTAGTGGCCCAAGGCCCTGAAACTTAGGTTCCACACCATTGTCTTTTGGACATGTGGCATATGACACATGGCACATTAAGGGTTTAGGTTCCGCTTCGTGGTTATCCTATGGTAAAACACCATAGAATAAAGGGTGAAAACCACGTGTGCTGCACATGAATGAGGACATATGTCCTTGAAATGATAGCTAGGAGAACAACCAAAGAAGTTCTGGGGGGGTATTTAAAGGATAAATTGGTGTTCTCATCATATGGAAGTATAGTTCTAAAGAGAAATAATAACCCACGTAGAACAAAGGAAAATCAAGTGTTGGAGTAACACTTGCAAAGATGGTCCTTATAAATAAGATATGAATACAAAAGATTGTATTCAAGTGTGGTAGCAAAAAGTAGCCAAGAGGCTAAAACTTTACAACACTTCGGAATAATAAAGTCCAAAAGCTAGATGGCTTAATAGAGTCAAAGGATGATCCCAAAGGCTTGGAGGAATCTTGTTTGGATAGAGGTGTGTTATACCTGGTGAAAGACTAAGAAAATCATGACTTCCAAATATGAAAATAGTAGATATCTCATTGATGGTGAAAAGTGCCATATTAAAGTCGTGAAAATGTGTTCACGGAAGTAAACAACTTTGGCAAAGAGTTGTGTATAAGAATTATAAAGCAGTATTAACCAATAGTGGGCATAAGAAATGACTGTTTTGGTTGTGGTAGATACAAGTGGAAAGTGTCATGAGGGAAGGCTCATGGAGCTGATGTGGTAACTGTCTCAAGGGTTTATGCCTTTAAGGTCAAGTTGGTTGGTTTATAAGAACCCTTTGTCAAAGGAGACCCCAATGGAAATGGGGTTGGCATATCTTGGATATGGTTGGATTCATGTGCTTATATTAAATATTGATGGAGGTGTAGAAACACCACCAATGAGTTGTAGGATAGGATAACTATAAAGCAAAAGTCTATAATAATTTGTTAGAACTAACTTCCTAAGACATCTTAGTTGGATAAAGAGGTTAAATACATCCCTTAAGGGATGTTGTGTGTATATTACAATATAATGGGTCAATATCAATAAGATATGCTCATCACGGAAATATATAAGCACCTTAAAAACACCAAAGAGGTGGTGTTTAGGTATTATTGAGGCATTAGATAAATCTCTATAGAATAATAAATAAAAAGTGTTATTCAATATCCAAGGTTGACAAAAGCTAAAGATAGGGTAAACTTAACTATCCAAAGTGGATAAAACCAAAAAGGATTTTGTCATAGATAGCAATGAATATAAAGATGTCTATGAGTAGTGATGTTAATCCTGGTGTATGAGATTAGAAGATGAGCATATCCAGATTGAAGAATCACTCATAAGTCATTAAGTAGATTCATCCCTAAGAATGTTTACTAAGACATGGTAGAAATTGCAAAGCTACCTTCCTAGTCTGAAGGAGAATAATTGAAGGGAATATGTAAAGATAAAACCAAGTATTAAAGGGATAGAACTAAACTATAAGAATCAAAAGGCATAGCAAAAAGTGGTTATATAAGTTGGGAGTGCAAAATCAAATGGGTGCTCGAAAATGTTACTACTAATAACTATAGTGTCATGGTGAGTATAAAGTATGAAATTACCCATGGCAATTAAGAACCTTGCAAAAAGAGAAGCTTTAGCAAGCTAAAAGATAGAGTCCCTTCAATGTTGGCAAAAACAAATCTATGTAAGTTAGTACCTAGAAAGAAAAATTTAAATGGTTCATAAGAATGCATAATATTAAAGTGGCATACCAGAAACACAGCCTTGAAGCTTGTCATGATACAAGACTATCAAGATTAAAGAAATAGTTCCCAAGTGTTAAAAAATATGACTTTGAACACCTCCTAAACTTAGCAAAGTATAGCCTAACCAAAAGATATCTCAAAGATAAAGGTAGTGATCCTATGTTGCTTGGTGTTGCAATCAAAGGATATGGACCTTGGAAGATGCTAAAAGGAATCCAAAATGTAAATTAGACAAGTAACCACTGGGTGGTGGATGCTAATGGATTGTGGGAAAATAAATATGTTTTTAAGGATAGGATTTCCAAGTGCTCTAATTTGGTGAAGGTGAAAGTTTTAGCCAAATGATAGGTTATAGATAGCCTTAACACAAATTATAGATAAATGGAACTTAGTGCTTAGGGTGGCACAAAATAAAAGAGAGGATGATAGTGCTCTCAAGTAAAGAATTTCTTAGGATGAAGAAGTGGAGTATGCACAATATATGCCGAAAACACCTAAGAAATTAACTCAAGAAGTTAATATTAAAGTTCCAAATAGATAGTTATGTTGATAGAGGCCAATACTACTCTAGAATGACTAGTAGAATTGAAATAGAGAAGGTATCCCTAATAAGTTTAGCAAAAACTAAACAAATAAAGGGAAAAGACCATCACATGTGATCTAATGTGACTCTAAGTTAGAAAGATTATGCTCCTTAGAGGATGGGAGGGCATGGTGAGCCTTTAATGTTGAACTATTGACAAATATTAGTTTAGTACTAAGGATGAAAATAGCATGAGGTTTATGTTGGGCTGTGGTGTTTTGAAATGTCGTCTTAAAGTCCTAGACTATGGAAAAGAAGAGGAGCAACCCTTTTGTATAATGACCAAGGATACATTTGTATAACAAGGAAGTCCTAAAGGTCAATAAAACTTAGTAGTCAAGCCTTCAAGCCCTGACGCATGACAATGTTGGCAAGCACAACTGTGAATAACAAGGGATTTGGTGGGGACTGAAGAAGGGATATTAGGGAAAGGTGTTCCCCATGGCATCCTAAGGATGCTAAAGTGTGGTCATGGGATGACCACTCATGGGCAGATGGCCTAGTTTTTAGGAGACATGACTGTGGTATGGGTGGTCTTGGACTACTAATGAGACAAAGATGACTGAATATAGTCTTAGCATAACAGGCTAATATGTCAATAGTACCTTTGGGTGTTTATCATGGGATCAGACATTTGGATTAGGCATATGAAGCACTTAGATCAAGTGCAAAGGTTATATAGTATATAGGCCATTTACAGGGTTAGCAAGTCCCTAATTCAGGAATAGGACTTATAGAGGTGGTGAGTGAGATCCCTCTAAGTGGTCAAAAGTATGGCTAAGTGACTAAAGTACAATGGAAAATTTAGTCATTTACAATAGTAAAGAGTATTGAATTCTTGACTTGCCCAAACTCTACAAGAGCTTCATAACCATGAGAGCTCCACCATGGCTGAGAGCTCTATAACTACAAGAGCTCCACTATGGCCAAGAGCTCCATGGCCCCAAAAGCTCCACTATGGCCGGGAGCTCCATGGCCACAAGAGCTCCACCATAGTTGAGAGCTCTATGTAAGGAACCAACTCCCTGAGGTGTCGTAGGCTAAAGGATCCCCAAAAGCATGACCAAAATGACAAAGAGTTCATCGGATGGGACCGAGTCTGAGATCGACTCCAAAACTGACTCTGACACCGAGTTTGAGATAGAGTCCGGGATCGAGTCCGAGGTTGAATTGGAGACCGAGTTCGAAACCGAGTTCGAGACTGAGTTCAAGACAAAGTCCGAGATCCGAATCAGATCCGAGACCGAGTCCGAGGTCGAGTCCCAAGTTGAGTCTGAGATCGGGTCCGAGATCGAGTCCAAGACCGAGTCTAAAGTCAGGTCCGAGATCGAGTCCGAGATCGAGTCCGAGACCAAGTCCGAGTATTAATACAAGTTAAGGGGTGAAAGCCCAAAGTGTGTGTCTCCCAAGGGAGGGGGATGCAGGGGGTTCCAAAAGTATAGTCGGGATAGTGAGGTCCAGGAACCAGTCTTGAAGGAACTCTCTAGTAGTGCTTCCAAACTGACTTGAGGTTGAGACTAGGGCTGAGGGGCCTTGGGTGGGAGTGAGCATGGACTTGTGTGGTGCCAGAGGGGCCACCCAAGGAAGTGCTCAAGAGCAACTCCCACTCCCGAAAGGGAAACCGACTGTGGCGCTCTCGGCTCATGTGGAGTGGTGCCCACTTGAGTACCTTGTGGCTCATTGGTCCTCACCCTTCCTAGGGGCTTGGGCCTTCCCTTCAGGATGGAAGTGGGGGGGTTAGAGGTACCCATACCAGGCCGTTAGGCCACAGTGTTTCGCCCTGGTGTCCCGAAGCAAGTGTTGCACCTAAGACTTGGGATTTAGAGGGTCCCATGATCAAGTCTTATTGTACCAAGGGGTGTTAGGAATCTGGAGGCTTAGTGTGCTTGGGTGCTTGTGCTTGCGGGGAGTGTAGCTGAACCTTAAATCCAGTCTAACACAAGGAGGGGGATGGGAGAGATTTGGGAATCCATGGATGGATGGCTAACACTCCGTTGCTCGTGCAGTGAGTAGCTAAAACCAAATAAGACTAAGGAGGAGCTAGTACAATAGGTGGGAACCTTGGCAAGGGAACTTAGCAAAAGCCAAGGCAGTGTTGGTCGGATAGACGAGGTAAGCTGGCAAATTGAAAAGGAAAAAATTGTGGCTTACACTCCATGGCCAAGAGTTCATGGCTACAAGAGCTTCACTGTGACTGAGAGCTCTATAGCTGCAAGAGTTCCATGGCTAAGAGCTCTATGGCCAAGGGCTGAATAAAGATTAAACCTAGTGCTCCAGTGTCTCATATCCTGATCCAACACCTCATATAAGCTCTATTTCGTTAAAGTGGGATTTATTCAGTAAAATGGGACTAGGTACAAATTTTCAAGTATTTGAAAATGACGTGAAATTATATGATTTTTGTCCAGGGGCTAGACATATCTGGGGCATGGTGACTAGCGCGGTGACTTTGTGTCCAGACTGAGTCCATCTGGTTGTATAATAAATCTCATTGTCAAGGTGAACAAGCCGAATCTGAAGCTAAAGAAGAGCGATGGAATGCGCGCACACACTATTTGTTTGTTCATTGAGCATGTGGTGAGCTTTCCAAGATGAACGTCATTCCTATTAGCCAGACATATAACTTAATGGTGAGAACATTTAGATATTATTCAATGTTATCTTTTTCTAACGAATCTAATTGTGAAGGTGTAGCAAGAGGCATTGCTAGTCTGGAGAAGTCATTTAACTCATTTGACCCTTAGTGTATTTTCATGAAACTAAATAACATTCATATTATTAAGGAATTTCTCTAGTACCTTTTTTTTACGACATAGAGGCTTGCATTTCTTTCAAAGGTGATTTAGTAAAAGGCCTGAGGGCACATGCCATTCTATTTCTCAGACCGGTATTAAGATATACTAGTGCAAAGGGCCACATGCCATCACGCCTCCTCTGATTCAGATTCGGATTGTTCACCTTGAAATAAAATACATTAGAAACTTAGTAAAGGAATATTAATGAATCTCACCTTGAACCCGGGTTATGAATGCTCTTGCTGCATCTCTTGCATGGTCTGGCAAGGTGATGGTGGCACTCTGCTTCCGCATCCAACCATGCACAACATTATCCACCGATATGCTCATGCTGGGATCCCTTGGATTCAGCACCCATCTCTTTTCTAGGCAATCCTTCGTATATCTGAAACTTGGCTTGAACCACTCCACAGTTACATTGAAGGAGTTAGTTTCCGCGTCCTCCTCTGCATCAGTGATGCAGCGCCCCACCCATATCATTTGTTTTTTATTACTGGGTCTGACAAGCACAACCATTCCTTTGCAGACCTGTACTGGATTGAATGCTGAATCTGGCTTCTTGTTCCTCGGCCCACAATAGTGATCCTCAACATCATTATCTATCACTGCATTTCCAGAGGACATTGTTCCGCTACTATCTGGTGCTCTGGGTTCTGGCCAAAAGGACTCTTCCAATTCTTCATATACAACCGGCCCATTTTGGATAGCAAATATAATCTTCTCCCAGTATTCGAGCAAAGGCTTGCACCTCTTAAAATAGGATTCTCCACCAAACACCAACCCCCTCTTCCAGAAGGCAATATGCTGTCTAATCCCGGCCACTATACTTTCCTGGTCTTTGAGTCCATCTGGGTGCATCGGCCGTGGGGAACCCTGAGGAATCATAGGTTCCCCAGTTATGGAATCTCTCTTGAAGAATTCAATGCCATCCACTGGCAGCCACACTGTGTCCCATTCTCTCATCTTGTACCTCATCACTGGAGCACCGTCACGCATGCTGAAATGAAACTGAAGAGGCTTGGAGTGGCCAATCAGCGTTTTGGATCCGTCCCTGATGTAGCCTCTTACAAACCCCTTAAAGTCTGGAACCTCTGTCATAAGTGCAGCTTCAACAGTGCCTTTGATGCAATTTTGGAATTCATCGTAGAGTTGTGGGAGGGTGAGGACATTGGATCGCCGGAGGGACTCTGCCAGGTGACTGAATATGGCATCGATGTCTTCATGAGTGTGCCCAACCATGAGAAAGCCAAGTGTAACCGTTTCAAATATGCCTTTGGCAACAAGCATCGCCAAGTACGCGAAGACGTACATGTTTTTGTTCTCACTGCCAGCATTGTCTGTTTGGAGCAGAAGATGGGGTGGAAGGCCACATCGGCTGCAAGAACTTCCTTGAGATTCTGCTTCATTTGGATGAGGTTGTGCATTCACCGGGCGACCAGCCTCGTCGGAATGGCATGAGGCCTCACGTGATAACCCTACAATCTGACAGCCACCATATTCACTGGGATGGCATGGGGCCCCACGCAATACTGCAAGCCTTTGCTCCTCCTCCAGCTGAACCCTGTATGGGGTTCGATCGACAAGGGCCTTATGCAAGGGTTGGCCGTTCAGCTTAGTCTGCGCACTTTGCAGAGACCTTAAGTGTTTTGCTAGGGACGCAATCTGCACCCCCGCCACCCCATAGAGGTACAAAGAAGTTCCTATAGTTCTGGGCACCATGCCCATGAGCGATTATGCCAAACAGAGACACAGGCAGCTGCATGGATGAAGAGATTGCCTTGGGGGCAGGATTGAGTCGAGGTAAGCACGTCTTTTTCTGGTCCATTTTGTCGTGGATGATGCAGAGGTAAGAGTCAGGTCTCTCCATGGAGAGAATCCTGTTATGATAATATCCAGTCCTGCAGCTTCTCTGCTCGATGTTGTGGTCGAGCCGCCTTCTAACCAACGTCTCTTGCTCTTGAGCGCTGCAAGAATTCTTCGACAAAGCCATTTTGATAGCAGTGCACTCGTCACACTTTGAAAAGCTGGAGTACTTTCCTATACTCACATCCCTGAACCTATTGCTCCACAATCTACTAAATCTAGATTGGCTCAGCTTCCTGTAGCCATTAGTCTGGAGTTCCCGATTCACATCTTCCAATATGGCCCCCTTGGTATACATGGAAGGGAGAACTCGTTGGGTGTCTCGTATTCCATCTTCCAAGAGGCGGGTTTTATGTGGTTGCTGCTCGCTACATGTCTCGACAAACCTCTTGAAGATTGCCTCTCCATATACAACATGACCCCTAGTTTTGTGCGTACCGTCGTTCCCATGGACTGCCTGTTGAACCCTTTGTTCCTCAAACTCAGTTTTGATTCTGTAGAATGTGGTTCGAGGGACTCCATAAATGATTCTCTATGCCTTCATGCAGACCAAACCCCTCTGGAAGACCATGCCCCCCACCTGATGTTCTGAAGCATCAACAGATGACCGTAATGCCTCATACACAAAATTGCGAGCTGCCTTCCAGGACAATGTCTTGTATCTTGCTCTCTCCTCTTCAATAGCATCCCAATCAGCATGTTGACAGCACCTCCTCTTGCAACAAGCAACTATCGAGACCATTCGAACCTCTATCGCCATTTTCTGCCTTTTCGGTTCGTTGCTCAGATCCCTTTGGCTGCGCTGTAGGAAGGTGTACTTTCTTTTCCCATGGAGATGTTCTGTCATCAGTTGTAGTGGTGTTTGATTGTGAATCCTTCACATTCTCAAACACTAAATGCCTCAATTTCCACTGCACAATGCTTCCAATAGTCAGACTGTTTTCTTCTGTGTCAACAACCTCTAAAATCGCAACTCCAATATCATCCCAGCCCAATTCTTGATTAGCAACCGCATCTCTTGGATCGATAACTGTGGCTAAGCCCTCAGCTACCACCTCCCCCTCGGGGTTGTTTAGAAACACCTTTGCCTGAATCCATGTAGCACGGTTCTTAAGATCCACGGAGGGAACATGCGTCGCACTTGTGCTGTCCCCAACATCTGCTTTCTTCTGCAGATTTTTCAAGGCAACAACAACATTTACCTCGACGACCATCTCTCCTCGTTCAATAGCGACCACATTCCCATCGAAGACAGTCTCTACTGATACAGCAGCATTGCCTTCCCCAAGCCTTTGACAGTGTATAACAAAGTTCCGATCCATAGACACAAGGGTCCCTTTTGCAACTCTCTTCCCACCATTCAAAATGTAAACCTTTTCCCCAACCCTGAAGGCCATTCTGAAAGTTAAGACCATACAAAAAATGATTGGAGAATGGCCTAAATCATAACATACCAAACAACCTCAATAGCATGAGGCCACATGCCATTATTCAAACATGCTATTGACACCCACGTGAAATTTTGCATTCACAAAATTGGCATGAGGCCTCATGCCATCTTGATATACACACAGTTGCAGGCAAGTAAAAACATACATGACAATACGCTAGCCATGAAATTGCAAGGGCCCAAGATGGCATGTGGCCTCATGCCATTTCTAAATGTGGTCCTAAACCATTCCATGGTGAACATACCAGGAAGCACAAGTGCCGAATATCAAGAGGAAGCGGTAGCCACACCAAAGACAGTGCCGCTTGCAACACCGCAACTACTCGTAGCGCCGCTCGCAACACCACAACTGCTCGTAGCACCACTCGCACAAACTGCCACTCGCATAAACTGCCACTCGCAATGGCGCTCACAATGCCGCAACCGCTTGTAGACGCATAAACCACAGCTCACAACGCCGCTTACACAAGCAGTGCTCACTGCGCTCAGCGGAACCAAGAACACGGCGCACAAAAATGATAGACCTAGGAATGAGTTCGAGAATTCAAAAATAACACACGCTTGAACGTCACATCAAATCCTCTGACAAACCAGATCTTATGATTCCTCTGACAAATTTCAAACTGAGTAGCTTCTAGACTTTGCTGTCGGAGGTTGAACTTTGTCACATCATGTCCTTGCCTCGATCCAGCTGTGCCATGTCAGTGATTCAAACTTTGCCATGCCATGTCAGCGATCCGCGCCAAGATTATTCGCCGTGTAAAGGAATAATTATGCTGTGTGTGTACGTCCATTTATGGCAATATAAGGCCACACGCCATTCAAAGAATAATGCTAGTCGAGCATTTTTTGGTGCATTTTTGGGTTCAAAATTGCATGAGCCCACACGCTATAAAGTTTACCTGTACCAAAAATAGAAACAGCTTTATTTACTTGGGAATTTAAGTGGTTGAGGCATTTTTAAACTTACAAACACATGCCCTACTTACATTCCTTTGGTTGCTTAAAATTCAAAAATATTATAAACCTTTCTTTTTGCATTTTCAATATTTTCAATTATGGATTTTGATTTTCGCAGGACCAGCCTAGTAATCTATTTGCATTCCGTCATGTTTATAGCTAGCTTTCGTTTGTCCCCTTCGCTAGCCTGAGATACATCTGCTCGGCATCTGCATCTTACAGCATTTGCCCAGAAAGGGCATCTTTCTTCACGCAGCATTTGCCACATGTTTAGGGTTAGGGTTTAGGGTTTAGCAATTCAGTAGCTTGATAAACATGCAAATACAGAACTTGATGCAAAATCCTTTGATATGTCACAATGCTCCTAGGACCATAAACACATTTCAATAGAGAGGGTCCTTTCATTTCATAACTCCTTACGTAGATCTTGGTGAAACCAGAGTTAGTGAGGCTGGTTTCTTGTGATCCCGAATCTGATTGTGATGTCCCTTTGCAGTGTCGATGGAAAGGTCAATGCACACCAAACTATAGAATCTTGGAGCAAAATAACGGTCGGATCTATGGAAAATGCCCCTGAAACATTGTAAGGCTCGTGTGGTCTCATGTGGTGTCCGATCGAGATGCTTCTTTGCAGGGTCATCAAGAAGGACATTGTATACCATTCTATAAAATCAAGTTGCGATCTAACGGTTGGATCTCCAGGAAACTCAAAACAATCTCGCACGTGTTAGAATATTCTAGGAATATACTCTTATGTGCTCCTGAAAATGGCATGTGGCCCCACGCCATTCAAGAGATAACGCCAGATGATGCCGAGCATTTTTTGGTGCATTTTTTGGGATCAAAATTGCATGAGCCCACACGCTTGAACATCTGGCATTTTTGGAAATACAAGATGCTTTGGAATATCCAATCATGCATGGTATAAATATAGCGAGGGTATTAAATGATATCCCAATCATGATCTTTCTTTTGGATTTCGCGTGCATGCAGTCCGAGGAATGATGACGTTGTGGATTTCTTTTGGATTTCACGCATGCGCGCGGCGATCCAGAAATTAATGGTGGCACCCAAGTCCGAGGAATGATGACATGGCGGGATTACCAACCGTCGTGACATTTCGCGCGTGTGAGGTTAGGTTTTGCATTTTGCTTCGTACTCGCGCTCGCATCGCGCTCCCACTTCTCTACAGGTTTCTCGTGTGCATCGGCGTCCACTCGCGCTTGCATCACACTCGCGCTCGCATCGCACTCGCATCGTGCTCGTGTGCATCGGCGTCCACTTCAAGACACACCCAGTTTGTAACTTCGCCGCCAACTCCGCCGCCCACTCCGCCACCCACACGCAGCCCACTTGGCGTCCCGGGAGATTTCAGCGCCACTCTCCAACTGTAAGTTGCAGAGTAGCCTTGCTGCTACGATCCGCTGCACACACAGTGCACATTCGCCAGCGAGTCCGGTTGTCACGCCTCCATTCGGCTTCAAATGGTAAGTCTTTTAGGCCAAGTAGAAAATGGCATGAGGCCACATGCCATTCAGTAGCAACATTAGCATGCACCGATTGGGCTCTCGAGTGCAGTCCGGTTACAGATGGCGTGTAGCCTCACGCCATCTTAGGATCCAGCCTCAAGACATCTGATGCAGTGGTGAATGGCGTGTGGCCTCACATTATTTCCAGCTGCTAGCTTTTCATCTGTCAGCTCTAATTGTTGTGCATTTCTGAACAGGCGAGGAATTGCGTTCTTCTTCCAGCCACTATCAATGTGGATGCAGAGAAGGGGGAGGAGCTCACCAGTTGGACTTACGGGATGGAAGGCGAGGATCTGAGGCTGTACAACACAGATGGTGGGAGAAAAGAATGCATGGGGATCCTCATCCAAGTGACAGACACTCCATGCAGTTCCATGCAAGAATATGGACTGGCACTTGTGGTAGAGACAGCGTCTGCCTTCAAGATCCACCTTGCACATCCTAGCGGCTTCCCGGAGGGGGGCAGCGGCTATGAGGAATTCCTAGAGGGAGCTAGGGAGAGGTTGTCCAGGAGGCCCACAATTTCAAAGGCGCTGCGGGTCTATGAAGATCACATGGAATCCACGAACCTCACCTACGGCGATGTTCAAAAACTATATTCCAACATTGAGCCGTTGAGAGTGACTCCAGTTCGTGAAGCGAAGGGGAAGGGGGTCGATCTGGAAACTACCCCGAAGCAGAAAAGGGTGGTCAAGCTCAAGCCGACGTCCGACTCTCCTCCAAAAAAGAAGCTACTCGGTGATGCCATTGCCTCGGGTTCGAACACTACACCCACCAAAAAGAAGAGCCGCAAAGAGCAGAAAGAGCAAGAAGAGGCAGCAAAAATCGTCGCAGATAATAGTACTTGTTACTATTCCAACAAAGTATATACAATCGACGTGAGCCGTATCGACATCCAAAGCAAATACAACCACAGGCTAGTATCTGATGAGTGGGTGGAGAAACTGAAGCAGAAGATGCTGGCAAGTCCAGTAACACCCGACATCGCAGACGTGATCCCCTACTACCGAACAATGAAGGGCGAGATGAGGTTTCCAGACTTGATCAATAGGAAGGTGTTGGACGATCAGAACATCCGGTTCTATGCCGTCTCCGGGCAGCATTCTAGCTTGGCGATGCAAGAGATAGTTGTGGATATTATGGTGGGCGAGGAGGTGAAGAAAGTCTTCAAGACAAGAGTTGTCCGCCTGATAAAAGGCAACTCGCCCCTCCGATCTATCATATACATCTCCCACGCGCAGAATGTCAAGCAAGAAACGTGCTACAAATCGGGTCTGCACGAGACATTGGCACGAACACGGAAGCTCTGGGTTCAACTGAAGAAGCCACAAAAACCAGGACAAGGACGTGCACTAGCAACTAGCGCCTGGCAGGTAAGCCTCGTTGCATGTGGCATAGCATGTGGCCTCACGCCATTTCCATTGTAGGAATTCTCGAGTCTTCTCTCGAAAACACTGGGGGTCAATGACACACTCAGCATCCATAACATTCTACTCGCGACAAAAGTTGTTTTTGACAAATGGGTAGATGTGCTGAGGAGGTACCATGACGGGGAGTTGCCAAACTCAATGGGTGTGGAGGACGGCCGGAAGCCCAATGATTTGAAGCTCAACGCCTTGCGTTTCTCGCGGTCTCTAGACGACGACGACCTTCTGACAGTGGCTAATGCTCTTCTACGTGGTGAGGTAGTCTTCAACAAGACCAAAATGACTCCCGGCCATATTGTGACATACGAGGACTTGTGCACGACTCTTAGAGCTCATGCGCTATTGAAGGATTGGATCTTCGAGGAAGTGGCCGTGGAGAGGGTGAGCATCGACACCACGCAAGAGATGATGGAAGCGCTGGATTTGTCAAATGAAGATATCGACGAGTACATGAAGGGGGCCCCCAAGTTCATCAATCTGCTGCGGAATGCCACGAAAAGTAAAGCTGAGAAGTTGGATCAGTATCCAAATTTCATTAAGATTGATGTCGACCGCCGACTTCAAAAACAGCTTGACCCCGCAGCAGAGGCCTATCGAGAACCTTACCAGGTATACTTGAATTCGGATGAGGATCAAAGGTGGAGGAGCATCGTTTCCCGCGGAGATGAGCAGGTCAAGAACATCTTTTGTGTGATGGACTTCACAAACGAGGAGATCACTCATGCAGACGAAGTCAGCTCCATCATTGACTTAATGGTGGGACTTGCGGAGGTGGAATCTTTAGTCCACTATATGATCTACGACTCCGAATCCTATCACAAGTTCTGGAAGGCCTTGAACGAGGTGAAGGCTCGGTTGAAAGGCAAGGAGATGCGGTAGATCCATGGGATAATGGCTAAGAAGAAGATACCGACGAATGTCCGCATCTTCACACTTGCCCTTGTTATTGGTCCTGCAGCAGAGTGGGACTGGAGTGACTTCCCAGCTTCGTTCGACAAGGCCAATCGAATTGATCTGAGGGAGGTCAATATACCCGTGCCTGAGGAACTAAAGACGGCTATGGAGCTTTTGAATCCAAAGAAAGCTCCAGGTGCAGCATGGGAAATGCTCAGTTGGGTCTTCAACGCAATAGCGGGTGGGTCACCTGCTTCCGACTCCAAGGGCAAATGCGTTGTCGAGTACAACTGCGGCGGACTATTCTTTCGAGCCGCACTACTCAAGGGTGTCCCGTGTGTTGCGGTGACAAACTCCATTGAAGAGGTGACTTCAATGGAGCATATAATTACAGTTGCCAAAGAAAAACAGTATCTTCTCTGCGAACCTGGTGAGTACACACTTTAAGTTTAAATGTTATCTCACAAGCTCTGTATGCAGGAGCGTGGCCACCCCCAGATGCTGAAACGGCGTTAACAGCTACTGTTGAAGATACCCATGTTGGGCCGAGCTCACAACCTGCACAAGGTAAGGTCACGTGAGGCCTCACGCCATTTTGATTATAGATCGTTGTGAATATTCAGACACGAGGACTGAAAAGCGCACTGGTGGCGCATCGAAGAAGGACAAACAGACAAGCAATAGGAAAAAAGGAGGTACAAATTATATTTGCAATGGCGTGTGGTCTCATGCCATTCCTTGCAGGAGAAACTTCTTCAAAGGCAAACAGGCAAGCACCAGCCAAGCTCAAACTGACAGTGGTCATAAAAAGCGAAAGCACGTTGGACAGTCGTCGAGATCAGAGGCGTTTGATTTGAAAAGGAAGAAGGGCAACGAAAAGATGATAGGTAATGCCTCGCGGTTATGGCGTGTGTGCTCATGCCATTCATTGCAGATCAAGGGCTGAGTGAAAGCAGGCAGTCACCACCTCCTGACTCAGATTCCTATGGCGGACTCCCCTTCCCCAATCTCAATGGAGAGGTACAATGGATGAGGGATGCTTTTCAAGTCAGGGCCACGTTTTTCTCATCTCGTCGTCTTCGAAGGGTGCAAGAACGTGCAGAAACCATGTTAAGACAGTTGGGTGAGGATACGGTCCTAGCTCACGCACTAAAACAGGCTATGGATGTCTTGTATTTTGAGATGGAGACTCGGCCAGATGATTTTCCCAAGATGGTCCTGGAAGAACAAGCCATCCAACCTGAGCAGCCAATGGAAGAAATGCAGGAGGGGGATGAGGAGCCAGAGAAAGATAATGAGCAGGAAGAGCAAAAGGACGAAGAGGAGGACAAAGAAGAGGAGGACGAAGAAGAGGAGGACGAAGAGGACTTGGATGGTCCTCACAATGGTGACGATCACAATAATGACGACGACGATGATGATGATGATGGCCAGCCTGAGGTGGCCAAAGAGCAGCGGAGGAAGGTCATACAAGACAAACCATCAGGTAAATAATAGTACATCCATTCCTAACCTTTTACCATTTCTAACATTGTCCATGTAGGTCGCAGAGCAAATGGTAAGTAGAGATTATTCAGTTGAATTAAGATACAAACTCTAGCCTTTAGTGTCGAAGAAGGATAGTGCCAAGCAAGGGTCAAAACGTATGTCCAATCCTTCAGAATCAGCAGTGCGCCCAAGTGATATCGGTCCTAGTTCCTCAATAGCAGTTGATGGTAAATACAATATAGTCGATTCAATGTGCTAATGATTTTGTTTTTAGTAGCACGGGAGGATACCATCTCAATCGAAGGGAGATATTTGGACATGCATATGGATCCGCCAGTGGACTCTACTTGCCTGCAAGAGTCATCAGAGCTGGTGGAGGCTACTATCCATATCAATGCCAAGCAAGCTGACCACGCTCCACTTGATGCTGCCCATACCACTGAGTCAATCTTGTCCACGTATCCAACTGACGGTGACCAGGCGCCATTGGACCCACATGAGGCCGCCCCAGCCGCCGAGCCGGTCGTATCCTCATTTCCAACGGACTCAACGTGTGCCCAATCGTCTGACTACGCGCCGTTGGAACCTCCCTACACCGCCCCTGCTGCCTGTTCGGTCATGTCCACTTTGCCAACGGAGGCACCAGTTGAAATGGCGTGTGATCACACGCCATCGGAACCACCCCATGCCACTGTTGAGCCAGTTGTACCAGAGTCTACAGCTGAAATGGCATGTGCCCACACGCCATCGGATGCGATTGACCCCACATTGCAGAGGAGAGTATTTCCGCCCTTCACGATTCCTCGACCAAAACCCTCTCAACGACCATCGGGAGCACCATTCGCTAATATTGTAGATGGTAAAATTGACTTGTACCATTTTTTATGCTGACGCATTTCATTTCAGAGTCACGGCGAAGGTATTGTATCATTTTTGATCTGAACGGTGTCCTTTTCTCCCATGAGCGTGGCTCGTCCTCGAATGTCATTGCACCCTCCAAAGCCTGCAGTCGCAAGTTGGTCAAAAGAGACAAATTCACATTAATCACACGGGAGAAACTGCGGGATCTAATAATGACCATGCGACACTTAAAACAGAGGGCCGGGTTCAATTTGCAATTGGGAGTTTGGACATCCATGATGCGCCACAATGCATTAATGTTGCTACAGATGATGCACGATCAGACGCGAGTAATATTACCATTTGACTTTCTCCTAACGCAGGAGGATTGCTTGACTATGGTCCATGTGAGGGGTAGCAAGCCCATCTTCGTCAAACCAGAGGCTGTAGTGATGAACCGGACTGCTAGGTCAAGTGAAATCCTCATCATCGATGACTCGCCGATTAAAACTGCAACGAACACGCACACATATGCAGTGCACCCCATCTCTTGCAGTATGGAAACTAGGGAGAAGAAACCGTATGTTCTGGGGGACCTTGCAAAACGGCTTGGAGCGATGGTGATAGAGAACCGGCCAGTCCAGGAGGTGGCTGCAGAAATCAACCAAATGGCACATGGAACGGTATATCAGAAGCCATTTGATCGGACAGACACCAGTCATCATTTATAGCATGTATATTGTCTAGCTAAGCACTATCCGCATCTCCATAATCTGCTCAACCGGATGGGTTCTTCGACCACTGAACATGAGCGTGGACGTATTAGAGAAGAGATGGCATTACTATTGGGTTTAAATCCTGATAGTGTGGAGAGTGATGAAATTCCAAGATTATTGTATAGGCGTTGGAGGCAAAAAATAACAGTCTGAGATGGCATGTATTTATTTAAAAATGTAACTTATTATGGCATGGGGTTCCATGCCATTGTATTAATATTAAAAGACAATTCTTTGAGAGGATTTGCATTATACTAGAAGTGTTATAGCATGTTATTGGAAGTCTACGAAGTTGTTTTATTAATAAGGGGAAAGTAAAGATTGAATGGGGACTTGGGCTCCACCTAGACTCGGAGCAACTGAGCCAATATTAAAAGGATGGAAAGAAATTGGACGACGATGACAAGGAGAAGAGAGAGGTGAAGCAGTGGCAGGGGGAGGAGAAGTGATTGAGTAGACATTTCCTTGTTTAAAATAAAATGGCATGTGCCTCAATGCAGTTGAATTTTGTTATATTTATATACATATAAAGGTTTGGAAACCTTATTTTACAAGTGGGATAATGACAATTCCCACTTTAACGAAATAGAGCTTATATCACGATCTCTTGCCCTAATTCTACTTGATTCCATTTTAACACTTTAAAAAATAAAATTTACAATTCAAGTTCTAATTGTCATGGTTGATTCCACAAAAGCTTGCTAAAGCAATTAAAGTTCATCACACATCATGTGCATTCTTTGTAACATCATTACAACTCTCCTATCTATAGCCATAATTGAAGCTTAGTGGCATTAATCATTAGCTACCTGTAAGCAACCAAAGAGAACGACTTGAGAGACGGTCCATGGGGTTCAAGTATAGAGGGAAAGGGCCCTTGAATAAGAGTGCACCCCCTTTTCCAATCGGTTAAGGGTCTTGGGATACTTTGAGTTAAGCGTCCTTGGGTTTGAATAGTACTGGGTTGGGTGACCTCCTGGGAAGTCCAAATCCAGGAGCTTACATTTGGTATCAGAAGGGTTTCAGGTCCGACTTTGTTGGTTGGCTAGGGGAATCACACCACATGTTAATTGACATCTGGCTGGTCTAGTTTGCTCCTGCTGGGCTCGACCCAAGGGGTAGGGTGTCAAGAGAGCGGGGCTCTCGGGAGAGCTGCGGCTCTCAACTTCCGTTCACAAAGGCGTGAATTTGTAGAGAAGCGTGGTGGATTGTAAGCAACCAAAGAGAACGACTTGAGAGACGGTCCATGGGGTTCAAGTATAGAGGGAAAGGGCCCATGAATAAGAGTGCACCCCCTTTTCTAATCGGTTAAGGGTCTTGGGATACTTTGAGTTAAGCGTCCTTAGGTTTAAATAGTACTGGGCTGGGTGACCTCCTAGAAAGTCCAAACCCAGGAGCTTACATTACCTCCATTTTTTTCATTATTTATATGTTGCTATCTTGAATTTCTTGCATCATTGCTTTCCTTTGCTTGTCACTTCACTCAAGGAGACTATCAGATCCTTGAGTGCATTTGTGTTTTTTCCCTATAGATATTGGAACTTTTTTCTTACCAACTTGTACTTCTGCAAAGTCTAAGATCTTGTGTCTCATATACAACGTCTTGATCTAGATCTACAGGTGTATCTGTCTCTAATAAAAAGAGACACAATGGAGCTCTCATAAAGTTTTAGCAAGTCGAGAATTAGAAATTCTTCTTTCACAACTTTATCATCACTACCTCCTCCAAGAATTAGTTCTTTTGATGGAGCAACAAGTGTTCCAGAGGTACAAGAAATATTATTCGTGTTTTTTTTTCTGATTTCACAACTTGATTTCCCAGAATGAACCAATTTTAAATGATGAAAAAAAAAGGAAAATGGTCTATTGATAAGAACAAAGCTCTTTAGTATGCAAAGAGGATGGATAAGAAGAAGGATTGAAAAGGTGGTAGCTGTAGAAATTCAATGAAAGGACCAGAGAAGTGGTGACACATTTTCAGCATCTTACATTCATAGGTATTTTATCGCACACAAAAGCAATCTAAGTCACAATAGGATGAGCTTGTGAAGAACTAGAGGCAAATTAGCAATTACAAGAAATATATCCCATCAAGGAAACCATCCTACTTTAGTAGTGAGTTTACTATAGGAATGAAGTTGGTTCATTCTAGGAAAACAAGTTGTGAAATCAAAAAACAAACACGAATAATATTTTTTGTACCTTTGGAATACTTGTTCCTCCATCAAAACAGCTAGTTTCTGAAAGAGGTAGTGATGATAAAGTTGTGAGAAAAGAATTTCCAATTCTTGACTTGCTAAAACTCTACAAGAGCTCCATTGTTTCTCTTTGTTCTAGAGACAAACACAGCTATAGATCCAGATCAAGACATCGTATTTGAGACAAGATTCTAGAGATGCTAACGAGAACATTTCAGAAGTATAAGTTGGCAAGAAAAAAGTTCCAATAGCTATGGGGAAAAAACACAAATGCACTCAAGGATTTGATGGTCTCCTCAAGTGAAGTGATAAGCAAAGGAAAGCAATGATGCAAGAACTTCAAGATAGCAACATACAAATGATAGAAAAAATGGAGGCAACTAATGATCAATGCCACCAAGCTTCAATTGTGGCTGCAGATAGGAGAGTTGTAATGATGTTGCAAGGAATACACGTGATATGTGAGAAACTTTGATTGCTTTGGCAAGCTTTTGTGGAATCAACCATGATAAAGAAAAAGTAGAATTGCAAATTTTGTTTTTTAAAGTGTGAAATGGAAGTAGAATTAGGATGACAAGGCGCTAGATCATGACATGAGGCACTGGATCAATCTAGGGTTTGGCATTGTGAGCTCAGGGCTGTCACAATTGCAATGAGGCAAGGCAACACTTGAATTGTCGATGGATGGCACACACAATAAGATAAAGAACAAGCTTTAGTCTTTTGGTGGAGCATGGAAGCCCACCTTATGGGGCACGGGGTTTCCCCCTTCCCCCCCATTTTGGGTGCCATGTCACTAGGGGGGTATGGACCTTGGGTTTTATTTCTCCCCTCTGGAAAATTTCCCTCAAGGATGCAGTATCTTCCCAAATAGAAATGCTTAAGTTTTGCAAGGTTTCTTGCTTCTTTCCATAGAGAACTCAATCTCAGTCTTGGTCTCAAACTTGGTCTCAGTGTCAGCCTCGATCTCAGACCTAGTCTCCATTACTTTACAATACCATTGTATTATTATAATTCATTTCATGTAGGTGTCTTTCACATTTGATCACTTTGATAAAGTCACACTATTACCAATAATTTAAATCAACACTTTGAACTAGGAAACTTATTCCTTAACCTAATAAGGAGCTTATCTTTGTTTAACCATAGGATCACCTAGTAATCTCACATTGACATATGAATATATGTACCAATAGATACTAGGTCTACCAAACTTTTAACCTATTAACCACAACCCTAGGGGCATCCCCCACACTTGGTGGTGTGCCTAAACTAGTGTTCATAGCAACTAAGATTGGGTGTTCCCATCTCATTTACCATGTTTTTGGTCCCACTTACACTAGAGCATTCAAATTAAATATACCAAGCTTTCACATTAAGCACTCTAATTGTGCATCATGATTTTGGGGCATCCCCCACTTGGTGGTGTGCCCAAGTCAACCTCCTTACTGGGAGTCTATGATCATTGAAAAATGAGTGTCCTTGTATTCCAAATCATCACCACGCACTAATAGGCTAGAACTTGAACCCAAGCATTAGGAGAAAAAATGATTGGCGACTTAGGGCATAGAGGAGTGCAGCTTCCAGCACCATGGCTGCTGTGATCAGAGGTGCGGCCAAAAGGAGAAGAGCACATAGGAGAGAGCACCCAATCTCCTTGCACTTGCTACCATCAGCAGGAGCATCTACTGCGAGAATCAACAAAGAATCATTCCAAAATCTCTCTATTTTTTATTTTATACTACTGTGTCCAAGATGGAATGCCACCAAATACCAAGCAACAATAGAGGGAGATCCAAGCCTCAACCTTTTGCACTTGGAAGAGGTGCTAGAGTCTACAGCCTCAACATCTGATTGCCCCAAGGAGGGATGCTAAAGGGAAGAGCTGCTAACAACAAAACCTAAATCACTAAAAGGAGGGCTTTGTTGGGCTCTTCGATGGACAGTGAGAAGCTAGGACACTATCAGTGATCAAGCAGGCTCAATGTAGAAATCACTTCTGTAAGCCACAAATTTTTCCTTTTCAATTTGCCAACTTTCCTCATTTATCTGACCACCACTGCCTTGGCCTTAGTTAAGTTCCCTTGCTAGGATTCCTTTCTATTGTACTATCTCATATTTGGTCCTACTTAGTTTCAGCTACTCACTACACGAGCAATAGAGCATTAACAATCTATCCATGAATTCCCAAATTCTCTCCCAATCCCCCTCCTTGGGTTAGACTGGATTTAAGGTTCAACTACACTCCCCACAAACATAAGTAGCCAAGCACACCAAGACTTCAGATTCCTAACATCCCTTGGTACAATAAAACTTAATTATAGGACCCTCTAAATCCCAAGCCTTAGGTGTATCACTTGCTTTAGGACACTGGCAAGAAACACTATGGCCTAATGGCTTAGTATGGGTACCTTTACTTTTCCATCCCGAAGGGAAGGCCCAAGCCCCTAGGAAGGAGTGAGGACCAATGAGCCACAAGGTACTCAAGTAGGGCACCAGTTCACATGAGCTAGGAGCACTGTAATTAGTTTCCCTTTCGGGAGTGGGAGTTGCTCTTGAGCACTTCATCGGGTGGCCTCTCTAGCACCACCTAACTCCATGCACATTCCCACCTAAGGCCCCTAGTCTTAACCTTAAGTCAGTTTGGAAGCACATGCTTTGGGCTTTCACCCCATGACCTATATTAGTATTCGGACTCAGTCTCGGACTTGATCTTGGACTCAACCTCGGACTTGGTCTCAAACTCAATCTCGGACTCAATCTTGGACCCGACCTCGAACTCTGTCTTGAACTCAATCTTGGACCCGATCTTGGATCTTAGACTTGGTCTCGAACTCGGTCTTGGACTCAATCTCGAACTCGGTCTTGAACTAAAACTCGGACTTGATCTCAGACTCAGTCTCATTCAATGAACTTTTCATCATTTTGGTCATGTTTTTGGGGATCCTTTAGCCTTACACCTCAGGGAGTTAGTTCCTTACAGGTTCCCAGGTAAGTGAGTGGTGATGGGAGTTAAATGATACCAAAATTTAAGAATACCTTAGGGAGTTGATTCCTTACAACTCCACCACCCATAAAAAAAGTTCAATACCCACATCAAATGTCTTTTTTTCAATCCTACAACTTATTGACCATGTCTCTTGGGACATCCCCCCACTTAGCAGTGTGCTTAAATCAGCCTCTCTAGCTAAGAGCCAATGACAATGGGATATAAGTGTCTTTATAACCCTCAACTCACCATGCCCTAGTATACATCTACAGATTCAACATCCCTGTGGGGCATTGGGTGTAGCTCCTTAGGCCTGGTTGACCTAGCTAACCCATGCTACCTTCAGTGTGCCTTTGGGTCCCAACATATGATATTACTCAGTTTCTCAAATGGATACTTTAATTGAACTTTGCATAAGTACATAAAGTTCTACCTTGCAAACATTCCTTCACTAGATCCTCAAAGTATGGCTTAAGTACAAAGGTTGAGAGGCAATGGCATTAACAGCGTAGTAGCAATGGCTGAGGAGTCATCCCACAAGGTATGTCTCTATTAACAGAGGATCAACACTGAAATGTTTAGTTTTGTCACTCTTAAGTAAATAAAGTACAATAGTATTGTCACTCTAAGCTCTCTACAAACTTTTCCACAGTGTCTCTCAATGCTATGCTATCTTTAGCTGAATGAAGAGACCTTTGTGGAAGGTAGCCTGCATCATGGTTAATCTGTCAGGGTCAAAATCTTCCATGAACCTGTCATTCCATGTGATCAAGTTATGCAGCATGCAGCAAGCCATGATGTTGTTTGCAAGGATGCCTGAATGTCCTCTGAATCCCTTTCGAGCTAGCAATTTCCATTGCCTCTTTAAAATTCCAAAATATCACTCGACAACATTCCTCGTAGAAGAATGGAGGAAGTTGTACTGCTCTTGCCATGAAACCTATTTGGATATGGGACCAAAACCAGTGTTTGAGCTATCTTTATTTTCAAATAGCCCTAGGGCAACTGCTGTAGCAATTGCCTGTGTTTCTTTATGGCTTCCAAGGACTTGTGGCCACCCTTTTGAGTGTACTGGGAAAAAACACTGACCTGCAGAGCCTCTCAAAGGCTCTAAGAATTGTATTAAGCACAAGCGAAGGACAATTCCTGCCATGGGTTCCACCAGCTGACGAGCTGTCCAATATGTATCCAGCTTAGATCATCATAAAAAAAAGAGCTGCGGATTACCTTGGGCGCTATATACTCTAGAGCTAATGAGAAAAAACAAGGACGTTACCTTTATGAACGGGATGGGATTCAAGCATCAGGAGAAACAGTCATCAAAAATGTTACAGCGAAAAAGTAAGTGGCAGGAAATTCATGTAATCAAGATTGTGAAAAATATGTGAAGAGGACAGCTGCCTAGTTTTCAATTTCTTGCTTGTTTTCTCCTTATGTATTCTCCTTTTGAAGAAGTGCCACCCTTCTTTACTACAAGCAACAATCTGATGCTAAATAAGTCAATTAGTCAATGTTGAAATTAGTGATCCAGATATAAATTCGCCAGCCATCCAATTCCCATGAAGGACGTTCCTAGTTCCAAGAAAAAGATACTTCCCTTCTCCTTTGGGCTTGTTATCTGCAAAATCTCCTTCATATGTTGTTCCATCACGATAAACCCACTGGCCTTTAGCTAAACTTCCAGCCATCCACGTTCCTGTGAACTGTATTAAAGAAAAATTTGAATAAGAGTCGTCTTTGATAAGGAGCACCAAAAATGATAAGAAATAAGGAAAAGGGATCATAGGATTTCTTAATGACCTGGCTCATACTGTCTTTGAAGTAGTAAGTTCCAATGCCATGCTTTACACCATCCTTCCATTCTCCTTTATAAAGATCTCCATTTGGATATGTGTACATTCCAGTTCCATGTCTTTTATCATTTAACCATTGGCCTGTATGAATTAAATAGAAATACTAGAACATTCACGAGTAAACCTTACCGTCATAGATACTATTGTCAGGATACTTCAATATGCCTGGTCCAGTCTTCTGATCGTCCACATAAACACCATCAAACATTCCTGCCTTAGCCCATCTGTATTTTCCCAGTCCTGACTTTGTGCCCTGTACATATGCTCCGGTGTATGTATCACCGTTTGGATAAGTAGCTATGCCCTCGCCATGCGGAATAAAATCAATCATTGGTCCGGTCCATTGCTGCAAACATAATTTTGAGATCCATCTTAAAACAGTGACTCCTTACAGTCACTGGCTTTTCGCCCTCCTCGCCCTCTTCGTCTGCCATCATAGTATTTGCTCGGTAGTTAATGTTGAACCGTGTTTCAGGTCAGGTCATGCATAGTTAATCATACAGTTGAGCGCTGGCCTGTCATGATTGACGGTGTTGATTAACTAATACATGTCAATCAGAAAAAGAGCCCTCTAAATGACGATGGCAATAATACAAGTGAGATCGATATCTTGCAAGTTTTCCAGTCGGCCCCAAAGCGCAATAGATCACAACTATGACCATCACCTTCTGTAATCATACACGAAAGTTCATTAAATACTACCGCAGGAGACGGCGAACATAGAGATGGATTGAGAACAATGTCTATCCGATTGAGAACAAGCAGGGACAGCTTCAGAGCCTTAAAGGCTCCGCCTCTGCTGACAAGTGCACTGGGTACATCCATCGAAATCCCATTTCAAGTCTATCTAATGAAGATCCTTTGTTCTTTTAACCCTTTTCACTCTATTAGGGCATAAAAATGTATATTTATTTGAGCAAGAAGATCAGCATTCCACACGGTTTGCAGCTCAGGAGCCTGTCTTGGAACACGCAACAGGGATGGCTGGCCTGCGGGACTGATCATGGCATTGTCAAGGTGGGTTTCTGGGAGTTTGCTTGGGATGCTAGGCTCTTTACTCTGACAGGTTCTCAAGCTCCAAGATGCATCCGGAGTGAAGGACGATGGGTTTTTCACCACGCAATCGAACCTTTCCATGAACCAGACGCTTGAAGGGCACCGGGGTTCCATCCTAGTAGTTAACTGGAATCAAAACTACCGAAAGCTGACGTCAAGTGATGAGAATGGACTCATCATCGTTTGGATACTTCATAAGGTGTCAACTGTTTTAGAAAGGTGATCACTTTTAGTAGGTGTGTACTTACAGGGAATGTGGTTTGAGGAAATGATTAACAACCGCAGCACAAGCGTTGTTCGTGACATGAGATGGTCTTCTGACGGCCGTAAAATTTGTTTTATATATGAAGATGGCCATGCAGTGTTGGGAAATGTGGATGGAAATAGAATTTGGGGAAAGGAGCTTAATCACCGGCTTGTGCTTGTCGAGTGGTCACCAGATGGTAGGCTTGTGCTTTTATGTACTAAAGAGGTTAGTACTAACAATCATCAACAGCCTGACAATTTCTGCTTTAATATTCTCAGGGAAAATGCTTGTTATATGACTGCCATGGCAGCTTTGTTTCCAATCTTGCATTACGATTTGAAGTGGATTCAGATATTGTTGGTTTACATTGGTATGGTGGGTTTGAAGGTCTAGATGACACTTATCCTCCAACACTTGCAATAGCACTTGAAAGTGGTAAAATTCAGGTAACCTGCATGCTGATTTTTCTTACAAAAATAACTTCTTTTTCCCAGCTAATGAGGCATGAGCTTGACGGAGAACCTATTCTTGTAACTGCAGAAATGACGACTGCCTCAATCAGGTGGAACCCCAATGGTACA
>NW_003314276.1:297678-314335 GCF_000143415.4 Selaginella moellendorffii
TCAAGAACCCAGGAGGATACTAACTCAATAGTGAAACTCTTTTCCCCACTGGGATTTCACTTGAGAACCCTTCACGTGCCAAACACCAAAGTCAGGTACAATGCATTGAAAGATGACACAGAGGGTTTTGTTTTTTCTCACTTTCAGGGCAGTGACATGGGAAGGGACTGGCTTGACGTTAGCAATTGGAGTGGATGCAAGCATATACCTCGCAAGTATTAGGCCTGACTACAAGTGGACTTTCATTGGCCAAAGTACATGTGTATATAGCTTTAAAAAAAAGCACCCTGATGAGCACTGTGTAATGTTCTGGGATGTAGCTACTGGTGACAGGTTAATTATTTGCAGTTACTTCATTTTGTGTGTTTTGTCCTCAGAGAGCTACTGTTGGTTACAGGTACTTGAAACACGTCAACAGACTTTGTGCCGTGTGCGGTTCAGGAGGCCATTGTGTTTTGGCTACAAAGGTACTAGGCTATTGATAAAAGGAATAATCAGTTTTCGTTTTTTTCAAATATCAGGAAGAGGAACCTAATCAATATATTCTTATACTTTGCAATGCCATTGGCAATCCTCTCGAGTCAAACCACGTGACCATAGAACCAGTCCTCATGACTATGAATGAAGTAAGATATGGGAATAGGCCTGACTAAAGAGCTTTATTTTGTTTATTCAGAATCAAGTTTTTGTGGCATCCAAAACTGATGTGTATGTATGGAATTATCGAGATTCTTTACCATTACTATCTTCCAAACAACTGCTAAGTTCTTTCAGCAATGATCGAAGCAAGGAATCCAAAGATCATACATATTGTTTGGACTGGAAAATCAATACAGGCATCAATCAGGTATATAACTTTACAAATGGACTCTACATATTTTGTTTTCTGGTAGGACAAGATGGACCAAATATGTTGCGTCTTCTGCTCACAGACAAACTTCTGGATTGGCTGTGAGTCCGGTGTGTTACACTGGTACGAACTGCCTTCACATAAATTAGCAGGGAAGATGTTTTTAGAATGCAGGCCTCAAGGTAAGGTATCAGTTGCCATATTTTTAATCTTTTTCTCTGTGTTCTATGGCCAGCTATTGACGTGAACAGTGACTCCACGAGATTAGCAGTAATTGATGTTGATGGATCATTTTCTTTCCGAAATAATGTTCACATGGTAACTGCAATGAGTTACACAATCAAGCACTATTGAGATGTGTTTCAGGACCGAAAGTCAGAGTTCGAACGTAAGGCTGTATGGAATATGAAATGGGCGGATGACAATCCAGATTTGATCGTGATAATGGAAAGATCTCGGATGTACGTTCTTAGGGGTACCGAACTTGAAGAGCCTGTTTCTTGCAATGCATATTTTTGTAGTTTTCACAACCTACAGGTGCTGTGCTATGTTTTCTTCTGTCTTACTCAGCAACAACTGCTACAGGTGTTAGCAATTCGGCTTGACGATGTTATGCAACAGCCAGAGCAGCCAACAAGAGCCCATATTTTCAGTTATGAGACCAAATCCTTACGTGATACACATCAAATTCTCCAAGCGGTTGAAATTAAAGACGCCTACAGCTATGTAGAAGAGCATGGACATCCACGACTATGGACATCCCTTGCTGAACATGCTTTGGAGCACCTTGACTTCAGTGTTGCTGCAAAGGTAAATATGACCAAGAATACGTCTTTTCACCATAATTTTGGTGCAGGCGTTTGTAAAGTGCAAAAACTACTATGGCATACAGTTTGTTAAGAAAGTCGAAGCTCTTCGAGACAAGAACCTGCAAAATGCAGAGGTTTGTTGCAATCGACTTCTCTCTAGATCGCTAACTCGACTATCTCAGGTATGTGCGTACTTTAGAAGGTTTGAGGATGCTGAAAGAATCTATATCAACATAGATAGGAAGGATCTTGCCATTCACATGCGAATGAAAATTGGGGATTGGTTCCTGTAATACGTTTCTTTTCTATAGAGAGTTTTTAACTTCTTTCTGGTCTCAGAGTGGAAAAGCTTTTGGAAAACTTTCCTGGGAACAACTCACTTCTGAAGCTAACCTGGAACAATATCGGTGATCACTTTGTTGTCACGCAAAAGTGGAATGACGCTGCAAGATATTATAGCAAAGCAAAAAATTTTCAGATGTTGGCCGAATGTTACTCTGAACTTCATCACTGGACCAAACTGCAAAAACTTATGGACCATGTTGAACATGGTTCGCCCCTTCTGGAATCTATAGCAAGAAAATTTATGAACATTGGCGTTTGTGAGCATGCGGTAATAACGCCATCAACTTTCAGAAACTTCTGAAGCAGTCTGGTTTTTTTTTAGGTCACAGGTTTTACAAGATCGGGTAACATAAAGGGAGCTTTAAACTGCTGCTTGCAATTGAATGATTGGGAGAAAGCAATCAAGCTGGCAGAGTTACATAATTGTGAAAAAGAAACGCAAGAAAGACTCAGAACCTTCATAAATGAGCTTTTAGAATCTGGTAGCACAGTGTCAGCTATTTACGTTCTCCAAAAGGCTGGGAAGCATTTACAAGTAGTGAACCTACTCAATGAGCATGCCAAGATAATCTCTTTCACAAAGGCAGGTTCCAACAGTTCCCAATATTTTGCTGATAATATTTTGCAGAGTCATGCATTGGAAGTTAAAAAAATATACGTGCTTGCTGCCTTTGAAATGGAAGCTTACATAGCAAGATCACTGGATTTACAGGTATATTTGTAATCTGTAAACTATTGTTACTTCTATGTTGCAGCACAATGCAGACTCTCTAGATCGCTCAGATAGGGATATTCGGAACGCCTGGCACAACGCAGAAGCATACCACCTTTGGATGCTTGCTCACCGCGAGCTTTATTCTGGAAATATGGAACAAGCGGCAAAGGTAATAGCTTTTGTGAGCTTGCGGAAGTCTCCATTTGTCATGCAGGTTTCGTGGTGGTTGAAAGATTATGAAGACGTGTTACAACCGCATAGTATATACTCCCTGATTGCACTCACATCATACTTCTGTGGGGTAAGTTGGTCGTATTAAGAAGCATAGCTAATTATGTGTCAATGTTTTACAGTATTACGAGCAATGCAGCAGGGCCTTTACTGTGCTGGAGCTAAATCGTAGCATTCCAGAACAAGAACGAAAGGACTATAAAGAAATGGCAGCATCCATCTTTTCAAGGCATCAACCCGTTAGTAATGCAAAAGTAAGCAGTGGAATACGAAAATGCCTGAGGTGTGGAGTCTCTTTGGAGGTAAAAGCTGATTTAAACATCTCAAATATAGAGAGGAGTTTTTTTTCTTGCGTTATAGGATGAACTCAAGCGTAGGTGTCTGACACCTAAATGTACGGCAACTTTTCCCATATGTATGGCAAGTGGAACTCAAATCTTGCACGAAGATTTTGTCAAGTGCGGCTACTGCAAATCTCTCATGATATCTTCCAAGCTCAAGTACAAGGTTCATTGCCCGCTCTGTCATTCGCCACTAGAAAACCATCCCAGTGCTATGCATCTTTTTAAATAGAAGAAGGTTGCAAGTTCTGTCCTGAGCTGGTGCATGTGAAATTTATTTCCTTTGTCCAAGAGGGAAAGAAGAAAGAATTATAGCGTTTTTCATCCAATGCCAGAACACTGGTACACTAAATTAGCGAAAGTATGGACCACCCAATTTACTGGCACAATTTTATTGCTCGCTATGACTTTCTGCCGTCACTTATCTGCTTCCAGCATCAAAACTCTGCCAAAAAGTATTCAGCTCAGTGAAATGTGGTGAAAGAATATTTGTCTAGGGTTAGGTTCATGTGCATAGTTTTTTTTGTAAGCAATGACGGAGAAAGAAGTGAGCGTTTCTTCGCCACCTGAGCGAGCACCTGATGTTAATCAGGGTGTGGAGAATGATGATAAGGAAGAGCGTGGAGGATGGACAATGCCTCAACAACAGAAAACACCGAGCAAAGCAGTGGGATTTGAGGCTGCCAGCGCGAGTGGGGAGCAGCCACAAGAACTCAAGGCTCAAATGAAACGACGAATGTCGAAGATGAAGAAGATGGTCTCGGAATTGGGACTTAAGCAGGAGAGTGTGGGTGGTCTTATTGATCTCTCTTTCTTGCCAGGATTTGCAAGTGATGAGGTTAAAGCGCTTAACAAAGATGTATTGAAAGCTGAGAAAGAACTTCGTGATGTTGAGGTTTGATAAAACTTAACGGTCAAAGTGCAGTAATTACCTAGTCTCTCTTGTACAGGAATTAGTGGAAGAACAAGAGGAAAGATCGTCTATAATGGAAGAGCATATGAAACGTGTAAGGCAAGAGATCACATTTACACAGCTCAGAGCCGATGTCAAACGAAGAGAAGCTTTCACGGAAGAGAATTTGAGAAAAATATCGGAAATGGAAGCGAGAAGGCTAGAGGTAAGAACTGTTCAATTAATTCCGTTCCTTATTTATCGTACTCTTTATTTCAGAGAGAGATTCGTAAGTTTGAGAAAGACACGGATGAACTCAATGATCGCATGAGGGGACTTAAGGCCGCTATCAATAGTGGTAACGAAAAAATGGACGAATTTCGACTTTTGATGCAATGGAATCAGGTTTAGTTTCTTATATGAGGACGTAACACTTGTGATAATCTGATTTGTCTAGTTATCATCTCACTGACACGTGTCATGTAGGGAGCAGGAAGAGCTGGATCAATGGATGCAAGCAGCTAGGCAGAAAGACGAGGATAGTGTTGCACTACAGAGCTATACGAAGAATGATAGTTCTAAACTCAAAGAGCTTTACCTTGAACTAGAAAAAGCCTCTGGAGGCCTTTATAATCTCCAGCAGCAGCTTGATGATGAAGTTACCGAAACTCAGAGTGCACAGATTCAGCTGAACAGAACGGCAGAAGTTTTCAAGTACGTGGAATTGCAGCGATTTATTTATTTTTCTTTCATGATCAAACAGAGATTTACAAAATGAGAGACAGAAGCTCGTTGTCATGTGGGAGGAGACAATAGAAGCTATCCATATGCGTGACGAAGGCATTCATAAAGCTGCCGAAGAGTTTGCAGCAAACAAAGCTGTACTTCGCCACAAAAAAAGGCAGCTGGATGGTCTGTCTACCAATCTAGATGGAGAAGTCGAGAAAAATGTGAGATATTTTTGGCTATGCAAAATGCTCTAGTCTAATAGATATGGTATGTCAGCTGGAATTTGACAGGCAAATCGAATTGGTGGAAGAGGACATTTCAAAATTACGGGATGATCTCAAAACTGGAGTTTCCAAGTAAATAGATCTTCATTTTCTGCTGTTATACACAGTGTTATTGTTTTTTAGCACAAAAGACGCGGAAGAAGAGTTAGAACTTTTGAAAAGCCGAGTGACACGCGCAATAAATGATCTAGCAAACGAGAAAGCTAAGAAAACGCAAGTAGAAGAGGCAAGTTGTATTTGATTTATCAATTGCTTCTAATGATGTCTATTCAAACAGGACCTTGTAAATAAGAGGAAGAAACTCGAATTAGTAGAAAGGAAACTAGCAGATTTAAGGATAAAAGTCGAGGATGAGTACATGCTTCTTGACACACTGGACAAGAAGAGACATGAGCTTGAAAAAATCCTTGCAACTGAGGAAGTTAATCTAAAGGTTGCAAGAAAAGAGGTGTCTGACTTACGCGAGAGACATTTTAAGGAGTCTGAGAAACTAAACGACATGAAAGCGAAAGGTGGCCTGACCTGTGTTCTTTCTTGTGTAAACTTGTTGTTATATTGCAGAGAAAGATATTCTATTTGAAATCCATGGGGCCAAATCTCAAGCAAAATCTCTGACTAATCAGATTCATCAGTTAGAATCGAGCATGATCAAGCAAGAAGAGGTGCTGTACTCGGCCGAGTTCCAGATACAGTGCCTTGAGAGGAAAGTAGCCCGAGCCGGTGGTGAGACAAGTGATGTGGAGGCTCGTGAGTTTAATGCAAAAATTCAGCAGCTTGAACAGGAATTGCAGGAGAAACTAGCAGAGGAGGTGATTGTTTTGCAGCAGGTACTGTTGACAATGAAATATGTTAATTTTCATAATTGAGTATTTTCAGCTCAAAAAATCTCAAGACGATCTTAGAGCGGCCGTACGCAAACGTGAAGAATTAACAAGAAAACTGAATCAAATTGAGGAAAAGAATGCTGAACTGTCATTAGAGTCAGAAACAGGGCTTCATACCCTCAAGGTAATCACTGGCTAGAGTGAATCTGGTACTCACATTAGTATACCAGCAGAACCTTGTAAAGGAAAAGGAAGAAAAGATGCTTTCGCGTGATCTTCTGCAGATGGAAGTTAATCGCCTCCAGGGAATGCTAAGCAAGAATGCCGGTATGATGTATGAACTAGGATGATAAGCTTTAAATGATTTTTTTCCTTTATACGGTTTGTATATATTTGAAGATGCCGTTTTTGGAATGGAGAGCACAAAAAGAAGACTTCAGATGAGTATGGAGGAATGTCGACGGGAGATTGGTAGTCGACATGAAAGACATATGTCTGAATTAAAAAGCTTACAAGATGACTTGCACTTTATGCTTATGCAAAGGAATAAGATGGCAGTAGCTGTTGAGAAGGTGGTCATAGTGTACTTGATAGAGAGTACTAACATACTCTCCTTTCCCAGCTTCGATCCAAATACGAAGTTATACTAAATAGAGTCAAAATCGAAAAGAATGCAGAAAGGTCACCAAATTATTTTGTCATTAAAGCTGCACAGGAGCGAGAAGAAATTCAGCGAGAAGGCTATAAACTTGAACAGGAGGTCAAACAGGTCAGATAGGTTTTATTTATGCAACACATTTGTTTACATTTCTAGGTTTCTACTGTTTATCTTACTTTGCAGGTCCAAGCAGACGTTTCGTCTCTTGCAAGGGCTTTTGAAGATGTAAAAGACGCCAACACACTCTACAGGAACAGTCATAAGACTGCAAACACACTGAAGCTTGAGAATGAAAAAGCACATTTGAAGGTAGTCTTTGAGCAAGCCAAAGAGCGGCTTCAAAACAAGGTAGAATTGGAGCGGGCTTTGCTGAAAGTAAGTTATTGCACCAAACTTGCTCCAAGTGCCATATGCGTATGGTGGCTCTTTTAGGAATTTGATCAAGCCGAACAGAGAAATGCCACCACGGAGGAAAAAGAGAGTCATGAGTTGGAGACCTTGAAGATCCTCCAACATCAAGTTGAGACAGCTGAAAAAGATAACAAGGAGCACACCAAGAAACAACGGCGAGCAACTGTACGATTTGAAAGGCTAGCATCAAAACTGAAAGAATCATATGGGTACTTGAGAAATCAAAGCTTTTACATTGACTTAAGAAGTTCGTCCACTATAGGGACTTAGATGCTGAGCGCATTGCAAAGGAAATGCAACTGTCTGAAGCAAGAGAAACAATAACAGATGTTTTATATAAGCTGAAGGCTGTGATTCAGGAAAACCCTGATCTAGGCCGTATTATCCAAGAACGAGTTGCTGACGCTGGCTTTAAAATGCCATCAAACACTTCAAGTGTAAAGTCAAACGTTTCTGGATCAACAAGGGGAAGCATCATTTCGAGCAGAGGCTCCATATTTTCAGCTGGAATGCCTGGCTCAGCTAGAACCTCAAGAAGTGGTAGTGTTGTGACAATGGAATTTCTGGAGTGATCAAGAAAAAGTGAGAGAAGAGGGATGTAAAGCTACAGACAATGGTGGTCCAGATTGCTTGACGTGGCAAATCAGATCTAATATGATCCATATCTACATGGTATATATATGTATACCATACATACAGACCTCACAAGCAAAACTCTTTTTATATGGCAATTCTTATTTTCATGCAGGAAAATTGCTATGCTAGTGTTTTTGAAATCAGTCCTTGGCTGTTAGCCAACACACTCAAAATTATAAAAAGGAGTAAGAGAGAGTATATGATATAAGTATATAAAGATACCTCTTTTTTGCCATATAGGGTTGGTGAAGATGTCAGGTAGCTTTTTGTCACCAGCATGATTTTTTGTTGATGAAAGGTTGTGAGAGTGATTGTTTTCCTTGTCGGTTTTGGCATGAGCTGGTTGCTTAAGATCAGAAGGCATGCAATACTTGTTGCAATGTTTACTTGATCAATCTAATCCTCATCTTCATCCGACACTGTTCTTAGGATTGCCTACAGAGGATGCTCACTTGTAGATCATGCATTTCTTGATGGCATTACATACCATGGTTAGGATTATATGCCATAGCTTGAAGAACTTCCTCTATGTTTGCAGGGTGCTGCACTGTTATGGTTTGTGAATCTTGCAGCTCCATCAAACACCTCTATTTAACTGGTGTTTGAATGATGTGTTGAAAATGCATTCATTGCATTCAGATAAAGTCCACTATGCAAAACTAAGAAACCTACCCAGGTTTTTGTAAGAAAAATCCTAAACCATGGTTGGTTTCTGAACCCTGGTTTTGAACCCTTATTTATACCGTTGGTTTAAATTCATTCTTCTCCATTTTAGTAATTAATCTAGATTTATAGAAAAATATAAAATATTTTTATAATAAAGAAATTAGATTAGTTCCAAATCAAAATATTTAGTTTCAAATCTCTCGTCTGCCTAATCTATAAGTGAGTATGATTGGCATCTTATGTGATGAGACATCCCAGACATTTCTGTATACTTCTTACTAAGACTCAATCAATTCCAATGCCAGCTTCCTTTTGCCATTCTCTGCACTGCTCAAAGAAAGCTGTCTACAAAAATAATGCTATGAGAAAACAAACCTATTGAAGCAACAATAAAAATTCCCATTTTGAAGTACATGTCAACACCACCCCCAAGTCTAGCTATACTTGCTCACTTAGAAAGAAGTCAGTCATTCTAGAGGGACAAAGAATCAATAAGAATTAGTTTCTTACCTCCTTTCAAATTTCTTTCGTTGAAGAAATGCTAGAAAAAGAAATTTCAATCCATGACTAGGCCATGGCTGCAGTAGTATAGACTATGGCTGTGAAAGGTATCAGCTATTCTGGATGAAGGAAAAGGAATGAGAAATTCTCAACCAAAATGATAAAGAGTTTAAACCAAGTTTGGACCACATATATCAAAGGGTGGACATGTTTAGGGCCCAATATATCCAAGTCTGAATACTATTACACATCCTGGGCTGAAAGCCCAAACCAATTGTCTTTTGGAGAGTAGAGGATTCTAAAATTATAGTATGGATAGTGAGGCTAAGAACTCAATCTTCAATCAACTCTCAAGGGGTGCTTTCAAACCATGTTGGGGTTAAAACTAGGGGCTATCAACATTAAATAGTAGTGAGCATAGACTTAAAGGGTACTAGGGAGGCCTCTCAAGAAAATGCTCAAGAGAAATTCCCACTCCTGAAAGAGAAACTAATTATGGTACTCTAGGCCAAGAGGAGTTATGCCCCACTTGAGTACTGAGTAAGGCTTTTTCTACCTATACTTACATTTTTGCCCCCTGTGTACAAAATAGTGATAAACAAATAGAGACAAGAATGTAGAGAAGAGAAAAGAAAGAGAATAAAAAAGAACTTAGCCTTGAATGCCAAAAGTGTGAGTAAGGATTTATAAGCATATATCACTTTCTCAACTCTATTTTGCACAAATAATCATAGGCGAGAGAAAAGATGGTTAATTCAATGCAAATGCATACAACAGTGAGTGGGAGTGTTTTCCAACATGTCTAAGTGCTATTTATATACTACATGATTTTGTAACCATTCCTAATTGTTTCTTACTTGTTTATGACAAGCGTTACCTAGGTTGAGTCTTTCTTCTTTAGATGCGTATGCTTAGACATAACTCCATTTTGCCTAAGCTTTCTTTTTTTGCTCTACTTGAGAAGATACACACATGACTCTATCCACTTTCTTGGTGATTGTCTTGAGGTAGCTCAAGACCTGCGTGTGGTATTTTGTTGTTTCTTCATCTTCTACTAGCTGCATTGGCTTGTTGATTGGCTGCTTGCTTCCCTTGATTTGTTGAGCAAGCTCCTCTATGAAGCTTCCGACTGCTAGTTTGCAAGGTTGACTCAGAGACTTGTGAGCAAAGGTGTGGCTAGCCTTGACCTTGTAGTGCTGCTGTGGTGTTTGCTGCAGCTGTGGCTACCTCATCTCACTAGACTGTTTGGCTGAAGGTGTGTTGCTGTCAAATGCGTAGGTGGACTGAAGAAGACTTAGCCTGTACTCCTTCGGTTCACCTAGACTCTCTTTTGTAACCTTGTCCTCTTTGTCCCCTTGAGTTTCTTGGCTATGATCTTCTTGGCCTAAACTCACCTCATTGGCTATATATACAACCAATGGTTTTGCAATATCTATAGGTGTATCTTGTATCAAACTTTGTGGTCTAAGTTGTGGAATTTCTTCTACAAGTTTGGGGTCCATTGTTTGCCTAGTGTTGTCCATTTGTGTACTCATCACTTCCTTGATGCTTAGAGAGATTTGTATTGCATCAGAGTTGTCTCTATAGACAGATATGTCACGACTCTATTCCTGATTTGAGCGTGGTGTTTTATCACCGTACTGTAAGGAACCAACTCCTCTAGGTGTCATAGGCAAAAGATCCCTGAAACTATGATTGAAATGATAAAGAGTTCATTGGATGAGACCAAGTCCAAGATCAAGTCCGAGACTGACTCTAAGATCGAGTTCAAGACCGAGTTCAAGACCAACTCTGAGACCGAGTTCGAGATCAAGTCCAAGATTGAATTTAAGACTAAGTTCAAGATCCGAGATCGAGTCCAAGACTGAGTCCAAGATCGAGTTTGAGACCAAGTCTGAGTCCGACTTTGGGTCCAAGCTCGGGTATGAGATCGAGTTCAAGACCAAGTCTGAGGTTGAGTCCGAGATCAAGTCCAAGAGGGGGGAGGGGCTATAGGGGGTTCCAAAAATATAGTAGGGATATGAGGTTTAAGAACCAGTTTTGAAGGAACTCTCTAGTGGTGCTTCCAAACCAACATGAGGTTGAGACTAGGGCTTAAGGGCCTTGGGTGAGAGTGAGCATGGGCTTAGGTGGTGCTAGAGGAGCCATCCAAGGAAGTGCTCAAGAGCAACTCCCACTCCCAGAAGGGAAATTGATTGCAGTGCTTTTAGCTCATGTGGAGTGGTGCCCCACTTGAGTACCTTATAGCTCATTGGTCCTTGCTCCTTCCTAGTTCCCAGGGGCTTAGGTCTTCCCCTCGCAATGGTAAAGGGGGGAATAAAGGTACTTATACTGGGCCATTAGGTTATGGTGTTTCTCCCTAGGGTCTCAAGGCAAATGATGCACCAAAAAGTTAGGATTTAAAGGGTCCCATGATCAATTTTTGTTGTATCAAGGGATGTTAGGAACTTGGAGGCTTGGTGTGTTTGGCTGCTTGTGCTTGTGGGGAGTGTAGCTGAACCTTAAGTCTAGTCTAACTCAGAGAGGGGGGATTGGGAGAGAATTTGGGAATTCATTGTTGCAAATATGATTTTGAGTATTGAAAGTTACCTATTGGCTGTCCTTTTGGATATTTTTTCCTTAGTGCCATAGTGGTAGTAGGTTGATATTGTTGGACCCTTTATCAGTTCTTGTGCTAGTGGAGTTAGTTGGGCATTTTGAGTGTACTTAGACCGGATGAGTATAAGGACGAAATTCCTATGTGCAATATCGACCTCCTGCTGTCATGGCAGTAAAGAAAGAATATTTGAAAGGATAGCTGACAGGTAACTTTTGATACTCGAAGTCACATTTCCGACATCTATGGACAGATGGCTAACACTCCGTTGCTCATGCAATGAGTAGTTGAAATCAAATAAGACCAAGTAGGAGTTGGTACAAAAGGTGGGAACCTTAGTAAGGAAACTTAACTAAGGCTAATGGTGGTCAAATAGACAAGGTAAACTAACAAATTGGAAAGGAAAAAATTTGTGGCTTATATGTACTTGTTGTGTCTAGCTTTTTTGCGGCATATCTGGCCACTAAATTTCTATAGAATGAACCTTGGAAGTCTCATAGCTTGGATTTTTTTATCTAGGGGGAGTTTCTTTTTGAGGAGAAAATTTTCCTCATTTGAATCTATATCGTAGGGATTCTCTTCTACATCCACATCTTTAGTTATCTCTCTTACCGGAGATACTAGAGGTGGTGGTTTAATGGCAAAGTGAGGCACAAAATTCTCTTGAGATGTGTAATGTTCGTAGATGTGCCGCAAAAAGATGAAGACTCTCATTTTAACTTGCCTTCCTTTGCCTACTTGTAAAGCAACATTTTTCATTTTGGCCACAAATCTATTATAGGCAAAATGAGTTATGTTTATTTGCTATTTAGTCTTGATAGCTTCTAATAGATAAGCTATCTTAATACTAGCATTTTGCACAACCATCCTCCCGTTGATGATGGCACACAACACCTTAAGCCTAGCATGATAGTCAAGCTTCAAGTAGATGAAGTTGCATTCTCATCCAAATATATAGTTAGGGACGTATTGATCAAGCATGTGATCCTTCTTGCCCATCATGATTAGTTTGCCAATGTTGTCTAGGCGAAAAGTTTGGGTAAACTAGGTGAGTCCAAAGGGATGGACTCGCTTGCGAAAAAGAAAAACATGCTTCGTTGGGTATCATTTCTGCATGAGCTCAATCCCTTGATCGATTTTTTTTTTTTTAAGTAGCTTTACATAGGTGAGTCACCCAAAAACATTAAGCCAAAACTTGTCATAGGGAGAAAGCACAAGCTCCTTAGATAGCTTTACTTAGACATTATCAAGCTCTTTGTCGCCAGACGAGATTTCCTCCACATGCTTGTATTGCCTAAGCATTTTTGCTATCCGTGGACATTTGTAGGTAAATTAGGCAATAGGGAGATGTAATGCAGTTCTAATAGAGGTGCCCAAGAGATATGAACTTGACTTAGTAGGTGGTGGTGATGGTGTTTGCTCTTGTGCGGCCCTAGGTGGTGTTTGAGCTACTGTACATTGCTTCGGAACTAATCTTGGAATGTTGGCGCATCTTGGCAAAGGCATAGGGGTAAAGTGAGTGAGAGGGAAAGAGCGAGAGAGAAAAAGAAGCTCTTTAGCCTCCTCCAAATTACCTAAGTTACCTTGCTTTATTGCATTAGGCTTAAGTTTTGTCTTTTTTCCTTTGTTTGCTTTTGTATACCAATATATTATGGAATTTTTTTTCCTTGTTGGCTTAGTAATCTCTACTCATTATTCCTTGTGGTTTGCTGGCAGAGTTTATAGAATGGGGCAAGAAAAAATATAAATGTTACTTCTAGAGTATGCACCCATTCTTTTCTATTCCTCTAAGTCTTGCATTGCCTTGAGAAAAATTCTATAAACCATACCAACAAGATTTTGAGGGAAGGCTTGCTCCATAGAAAGAAATATCTGTCTAATGTATCCCTTGATTTCTTTCCTTAGGACTTCTTGTCAAAGAAAGCACTCAAATATATGAGGGTTTCTTTAGCATAAAGATGAATATTTCCTAAGGGATATGTACTTTCCCTCTATCCTAAATGAATAAATCCTGTTTGAGCTTATCAGGAAAGGCTACTCCTATCCAATTCCACTGATTTAGCTCTTTGGGGAGATGGAAAAGCTTGGAAATAAGATCCTAAGTGATCTTAATATCCCCTCCATCCATTTTGAAAGCTAGTTTTTCAGAATCTCATAATTGAAGAACTAATCTACCTTTCTGTGGTTCTAAAAAGTTTGATGTCACTTTGTAGAATTTTTGTAGATTTTTATCCTTCATCTAGTTGGCCATCCTATTTGTGCACTTAGGTAGCTTATCACGAATCCCTGTGCAATGCAAGGCTCTGTTATTCAAGATCTTCAATCAAATGTATATGCCCGAAAACTAGCTATGGAAACTATTACTATGCCACCAATTGCTAAAGGTCATCTCCGATAGACTAGAACACACAAGGCAGAATTGGGGAAAAGATGAAAGGTGGCTCTTTACTGATTGTGCCTTTAAAATGCCAAGTCTAATACATTCTCAGGGAAACTATTCAGGTTATGGAAAGAATTCAAAGGGAAGATGAAAAGAAAAACCAGCAAACAGCTACAAGTTGGACCAACAACCAATATTTCTCAACAAACTATTCCAATATAAGAGGAAATGCTTGGGAGAAATAGGAGACAGAGGAATAGACAAGGTATGTCGGGACATATATAGTGCTGAGATGAGAACATTTGCAGAGGCTGATTCGATGCTGAAAGTGGGGGAAACAAAAAGAAACAGAGACATGCTAAAAAGCTTATTATGGCTTGGAAATCTCGATGCACTAGTTAAAAAAAATTGAAACGAATTTTGATGATGCATGAAAGTATTGCAATTGGAGTATTAGGGAAGTCAGAGAAATAACACCAATATGGTGGACAGCCAATAGAAAGGTGATATATACGGCAACTCAAGATCAGGCCAAATGCATTGCGTTTGATGTTGGTGTGGCCAGTTGACTACTACCATACAAAGTGCCTAAGGAAAGTATAAGACCAGACATGTCAAAAGTAGCTGATACAGTTAATAAGGATGGATAAGAAAATAACATCGATGGATCTAACAATAATGGAAGGTTTTGTAGCCAAGCTGTATTGGTTTAGGCAACAAAAATTAAGTGAGTTGGTCTGGGATCCAATGGAATGGAACTGGTAGGGAAAAAAGAAGGAAGAATTCTTTGTGTATGAGACAAAGTTGGGAAGAAGACTCATTCAGCTAAGCAGTGACTCGCTACTAATAACAAGAATGAAACGAGCTAACATACAAGACATGATACAGCAAGTTACATTAAAAGGGTTGTGAAAAGGAAGATGGGGACCGAAAACAAGATACTTTATGTGGTTGCTTATGCAAGATTGGCTACCATCTAAACGAAATGTACATCTTCCAGACCAATCTTGTGATAAATGTGGGGCAAGGGAGACACAAAGGCACATACTTTGGGAATGTGAAAGTGCACAAGATATGTGGAGAAGCATATATTAGTTGTTGCAACAGCATTCCTAAAGACAAGTGTGCCTCACATATGAAGCGGTAGTGTGGGGTCAAGCTGTTGTAGGAATGCGAAATGAAACAGACTCTTGGAAATAGTCTTTGACACAGGAAGGGGTGCCATGGTTTGACCAACTCAACACAACAAGAACAGATACAGAAGGTGTACCCTTAGAGGTAGTGAACCTACTATGAGGAATTACGTTGTGGGAAGTGTGGAAAGCCAGGTGCAACAGAATTTTTAATGACAAACATGAAGGACCGAAGGTGGTGGTGTCATGGGTGTGGACTAGAATGATTACTGCAGCAGCAGCCCGTGTCCTACAACTGGAAAAGAGAGGAGGGCAAAATAGTCTAGAGAAAGCTAAGAAAGAAGCACAGATTTGGCATTTCTCATAGAAGTAAGGGGAGGTAGGTACTTGAGAATGGATGTGGACACCATTGGACTAATGGTTCTGGATGACACATTTAGCAGACCTTTGGGATCTAGTTCATGAACAACCCCCCTCTCCATAAGTACTTCCATAGTAGACCCCTCTAGATAAAGGCTCTTTACTGATTTTGTGCCCAATGAAACTACACCCAATTTTTTGGTGTTTTGCTGGAAAGTAAAACACCTGATTTAACGATGAATCCATGTGAGGGCTTTATTTATGAGATTATTTATATTTTTGCACCCTAAGATATAGACAATATTTATGCTTATATCTTCATGATACTTTTTAAAACAATTTAAATTTACTATTGCAGTATCGTCCCCGTTTAAATTGTGCACTTCATTCCTAGAGTTAATATCTTAAACAAAATAAATAGACCATTTCATTTTCTCTCGATTTTGTTTCCAAGAATATCTATTTTGCTTTGATACTAAAGGACTTTATCTCTTGGATTAAACTCATAAATGACTTTTAATAATCTATCATGTTTAGCCTTTTTGGCTTTTTGAATTGTGTGTAGGGTCTAGATTGCTCTAAGCTTAAACTTGTTTATGTTTTCTATTTTGGCAAGTCTTTATTTAAGAGCTTCTTTTTCAACTAAGCCATTTTTAGTTGCAATACGCAAAGAGGAAATTATAAATTCCATAAGTGTTAAAGCTTTTTGGCCATAAGTAAGACGAAATGGTGTCATGCCTGTGAATACTTTATACATAGTCCTATAAACCCACAAAGCATCTAGGATTTCCTTATCAAAGTTTTTTTGATTGTCTTTTACAATCTTTTTCAAGATATTTTTAAGCACTTTGCTAGTTGATTCAGCCTGACTATTCCCTTGTGGGTAATATGGCATAGACTTTTTGTGATTAAGAATAAATTCTTGTATAAGAATTTTTATTATTTCATTGATAAAATAGATGCATTTATCTATGACGATCTATTTAGGTAAACCAAATCTTATAATGATGTTTTTATAAAGGAATTTAGTAATGTTAGTGGTTGAGGCTTATTTTATAGGCATAGCTCTTCTACCCATTTAGTCACATAATTAGTGGCAACTAAAATGTATTTGTTCCTCTTGCTACTTGTCACTATAGGCCAATAAAATCCAATCCCCATTTATGAAATGTTTCATATGAATAGGTAGGATTTAGTTCATGGATTTTCTTTTTAGATGGTAGTTTATGTCTTTAGTAATATCAGAATTTTTACAAAAAATTGCTATATCTTTCCAAAGTATAAGCCACCACAGTT
>NW_003314276.1:319536-338963 GCF_000143415.4 Selaginella moellendorffii
TAGGTGCTCCCCCATGACAAAACAAAGTTGTGTCCTTAAGACAAATGACTTCTTTTTCTCTGGCGAGTTATAGTGGGGTGGAATGATGCCTATAGAAAGATAGATTTATATATATCTTTTAACCAAGTGGTAGGCACAAAAATTACAAATAAGTGAGTATATACAAGTTCATTTACCTTAGTATTAGGTGGCCCTCTTGTAGTGATGCAGATTAAGCAATTAGCCTATTATGGAATTTTCCAAATCTATGTACTATTTTAAGATTATATTTTTGTAATAGTAAAAACTATTTAGTTAGTTGAGTAGATATATATAGCTTGTTGATGAGATATAAAAGAGCCTTATAGTCAGTAAAGACAATTACTTTTGTTGCTAAAAGATAATGCCTAAATTTTTGTAAGGTTTAAATTATGTTTAAGGCTTCTTATTCAATCGTTATGTAGTTACGTTCAACAGGATTTAAACATCTACTAGCATAGTAGATAGAATGATCCTTTTGATCACTTTGTGTCTAGGACAATATTGCACCTATAGCAATATTAAAAGTATCTATCTATAAGTGAAACTCTTTTGTCCATTCGGGTTTAATAAGTATAGATGCTTCTTTGAGGCATTGTTTAAGCTTTAAAAATGCTTCTTGACAAAAAAAAATTCCATATAAATGGTGTATCTTTTATTAAAAGATTATTAAGTGGCTTAACAATCTTTGCATAAGCTTTTATAAATTGCCTATGATAGCAAACTTTACTTAAAAAGAAAGAAAGACTTTTTAAGTTGTGTGGTAGAAACATTGTCTAAATCACTTGTATACAAAGATGCTCTTTCTGCATATAATATGACCTAGAAGTATGCCTGAATTTATAAAAAAATTACATTTCTCTAGATTAAAAGAAATGCTATATTCTCTATATTTTTGGAAATATTTTTGCAAGTATATTAAATGTTCTTTTTTGGAGTTAAAAACACTAAAATCATCCATGAAAACTCTCATAATATCAGTGAGATATTATTTAAAAGTGTCCACAATAACTTTTGAAATATAAAAAGAGCACTATATATGCCAAAAGGCATTTTGCAATAGACATAAGCTCTTTATGGGTTTATAAAAGTTGTTTTGTGTTAATTTTTTAGTGTTACTTCCACCTGGCTATAGCCTGAAAATCTATCAAAAAATGAATACATTTCATGATCGACTACTGAATCTAAAATTTTGTTTGTGATAGGAATAGGGAACATATCTATTTTTGTTGCATCATTTAGCTTTTTATAATTCACACAAACTTGTAAATTGCTATATTTCTTATGCACAATTACAAGTGGTGAAAAATATTAAGAATTTTGGATTGGATAGATGAATCCTATATGGGGAAGTTTATTAATTTCCTCCTTGATTTTACCTTAGTAAATTAGAATTCATTTTATAAAGCATCTACATTTTAGACATATTTCCCGAGTGTATTTCAATATGATGAATATGGAGCTCTGGTATGATGCTTTTTAAATCTATGAAGACTAGGCAAAAATATCCTTGTAATCTTTTAGTAGATATATGGCTTGATTGCGAAATTCACTTTGCAATCTTTGAGCAATTATAACAGTATGCAAATTATCCTTATCTACAAAATTGATTTGCTCAAATGGTTGATCATAAGAAACATGTAAACCATAATTTTTTTATTGATCAATTTTATAAGCAGGATCCTCCTTTAGGGAGAAATCTTTTATAGCTGTATCAATCTTTGGTCTAGGGGTTCTTGCTTAGGTACTTCTTTGAGTATTGAATAAAAATTAACTTCTAAAATTAACTCAATTTCACGAAAAGTTTCTAAGATTTATTATTCTTGGAAATCATCTATGCCTTCTTCCCAATTATAAAATTGGGTTCAATCTCAACGTGCTTATTTGCAGGTTGTATATCCTTAGGAGGCTTATCATTTTTGCCTGATGATTTAACTTAATTGTATAGCCTAAGATAGTGAATAAGAGTCTTTGCTTAATTATACTTTTTTGGCATTTTATAATCTTTAGGCCTATTATAGCCTCTAGACTAATCATATTCTCTAGGTTGATTATAGTCTCTAGGCCTACGGTCCTCACGGTTAGGTGGATAATCTCAAAAATTACCCATAGCGGATAATTTCATGGTCATCTTGCCTTTTAGTATGTGGGTATTCATTTTTGGTATATTGTAATCATTCTTCCTATAATAACTTCTATTGTCAAATGGATAGCTTTACTTATGTGTTGTTTTATTAACTTGGGCTGCTTGTTGGCCTTCTAGTTGTTTACAAGATTCTACACTCGTTATCTAAATTCCCCTCTCTTTCACAAAATTGATATTTGATTAACTAAGGTTTGCATTCTTCCTTGCTATGGCCTTTATTTTTGTATTTGGTACACCAAATCTTTTGTTTGATATTAGTTTGTAATTTGAGGCTTCTTTGATGACTAGTTTCTTTGTCTATAGGAGTCGTCTTTTAATCTTACTTCACTATATCTATTATGTCATATCGATTTATGAGATTTTAGTATGCAATCATGGCTTTTTTTAAGTCATCAAAATTTACATAAGCTCTTTTTATCACATTTTCATGATAAATTTTCTTGAGGCCCTATATGTGTAGGTGTAGGCACATTTTGTCTGACACTAAGTCTTGACAATGTTTATAACGGTTGTTAAATCGAGTTGTATATTCCTCTTGATGAAAATTTTGTAACTCATCATAGTTTTTTCCTAGGTTTGTTTTTATAAAGAAAGCTTTAAAGAAAAACTTTGTCTGCTCATAAAATGTGCCAAACTTTTTGACATCATTGTTATAGTACTAGTCTTTGGCTTTGTTTTTGACCATATAGGAGGAAAGATTCTTTTCATGCACATCTACTTGATTGATTTTAATTGCTTCTGTATATTGCTCAATATGCAATTATGGGTCTTTTCCTTCAATTCTAGAAAAGGATGTATATGTGATGATGATGTATATTGCTGTTCCTACAATTGCCATTATGCTCATTGCAATTTGACAGAAAATACTCTATTTTGCAATTAATATAAGCCAAACAGATGTTTGGTTATAAGGGAACTTGGATCATAGCCAAAGGGTAATAGCTGAAGTAGAGGTGTTTTCTATATGCTGATGCTACAAAGGAGGAGTAGTGTATGGATTCATGTATTTTGAATGACCATTAAAGTCGTATTAAGATTTTTGATCTCCTCTTCATTGAGATGTACCTAATATGCTTTCAATTTTCTCTCTTTTAAGCTTTTCTTTAGTTTGATTGAGTAATAATTTAGTTTGTTCTATAAGGAGGTTAAGATTGTGAATATCACGAGCAAGTGCTCTGTAATCTCGTTTTAGATCTTGTAAATACTTCTTTTCAAACTACCTTTTGTTCACCAAATAGTGAGGGAAATGTTATATATCTATTACTTTGTTTAGTATAAACAATAACAATTTTATACATAAGGACTATGCCAACTAACCTTTATAAATAAAATCAATTGTTGGTTTATACTTATATATTTCGAGGTCTATTGGCATTGCTATTATGGTAAGCCTAGCTATTATACATCATTTATGGAGTGGAACAAGGTTTTGGTATCCAATGTATTCCCCTTGTAAATTGGTATATTAGTCACTCTTAGGAGCAAGCACCTAGTCCTAATCAATTTCAAAATGAAGATGGCTTTCCTCTAGAGGCCAAATATCTAGGATATTTTTTATATAAAAGTCCCATAAATTTCTTGAGCAACAAATGTTATTTTTCATAGCATATCAATCTTATTAAGATGTAGTCCATCTTAAGAGATTTTTACTCTATAAAATTTTGTTGCTTATCAATCCAAATTTGGAATTTATCCAACATCTATTAGCCCAATTATCAGCAAGTGTATTTCTGCCTATAGCTTTATTATGAACCGTTAAAGTTCCCACAATAGCTTCTTTGCCTATGATTGCATAGAATTTTAGCAATTGTCTAGTTGGTAGAATTTTATAAATCCTTTATAGGTTATAATACTCAAGATTTATATTTAGCTCGGATAGGCAATCTATCTCTATGTATAGGAAGAATCCTGGTATTATTTTCTTTTTATACAAATAACTCCACAAATATAAATTTCACTTACACTATGTACATATAAAGTAATTGTAAGCGACGAAATTTTCCATTCTACTTTAGTCACTTAACCACACCTTTGACCACTTGGAGGAGTCTCATTCACAACCTCCTTAAGTCCAATTCAGGACTTGGGACTTGCTAGTCCCGAGAATGGCATCCATGCCACTCATCCCTTGCACTTGGTCCAAGTGTTCCACGTGTCCAGTCCCAAGACCAACACCCAAAGGTACCACTAACATATCGGCCCGTTACGCTAAGGCCATGCCCATTCACCTTTGTCACACTAGTGGTCCAATACCACTTGCATCACAATCCCGTCTCTCGAAGACTAGGCCGTCTGTCCACGAATGGTCATCCCAGATCCACTATGTGTTTCACAACTCCACCACCCATAAACAAAGTTCGATGTCCTCATCGAACGATAAACCGTTTTATAAAGTAACACTAGTATGTATTACCTTCTCCATCTTTGGCACTTAGCCAATATTCGTCAACAGTTTAACACTGAAGGCTCGTCATGCCTTTGTAAGCAACCAAAGGGAACGACTCGAGAGACGATCCATAGGGGTTCAAATATAGAGGGAAAGGGCCCATGAACAAGAGTGCACCCCCTTTTCCAATCGGTTAAGGGTCTTGGGATATTTGGGGTTAAGCGTCCTTGGGTTTGAATAGTACTGGGATGGGTGACCTCCTGGGAAGTCCAAACTCAGGAGGTTACATTTGGTATTAGAGGGGTCTCGGGTCCGACTCTGTTGGTTGGCTAGGGGAATCACACCACATGTTGATTGACATCTGGCTGGTCCAGTTTGCTCCCGCTGGGCTCGACCTGAGGGGTAGGGTGTCAAGAGAGCGGGGCTCTCGGGAGAGCTGCGGCTCTCAGCTTCCGTTCACGAGGGCGTGAACTTGCAGGGAAGTGTGGTGGATTGTAAGCAACCAAAGGGAACGACTCGAGAGACGATCCATAGGGGTTCAAATATAGAGGGAAAGGGCCCATGAACAAGAGTGCACTGTGAGACACAAAATCCCTAGGCCCCAAAGTGGAGCCGGAAGGGCGCCACATGGTAGTGGCCGAAGCGAGAGCCAAAAGAGCGTAACACGTTTGGACCAAAAGCTCCGACTTGAAAAGTCAAGAGCGGGAGTGGAACTCCCAACGAAGTGCTCGAGGAACGAGCACGAAGCGAGCAAAAGGCAAGGCTCCAAAAAGGGACCCAAAAGGACCAACACATGACACGTGGGAGTGTCCGAAATGGACTCGAGTTGGAGTCCGAAGTGGAGTCCGAGATGGACTCGAGTTGGAGTCCGAAGTGGAGTCCGAGATGGACTCGAGTTGGAGTCTGAAGTGGAGTCCGAGATGGACCCGAGTTGGAGTCCGAAGTGGAGTCCGAGATGGACCCGAGATGGAGTCCGAGGTGGACCCGAGATGGACCCGAGTTGGAGTCCGAAGTGGAGTCCGAGATGGACCCGAGATGGAGTCCGAGATGGGACCCGAGATGGAGTCCGAGGTGGACCCGAGATGGACCCGAGTTGGAGTCCGAAGTGGAGTCCGAGATGGACCCGAGATGGAGTCCGAGGTGGACCCGAGATGGACCCGAAATGGAGTCCGAGATGGAGTCCGAGATGGAGTCCGAGATGGACCCCGAGATGGAGTCCGAGATGGAGTCCGAGATGGACCCAAGATGGACCCGAGATGGACCCGAGATGGAGTCCGAGATGGAGTCCGAGATGGAGTCCGAGATGGAGTCCGAAGTCGAGACCGAGACCGCGACCGAGACCGGGACCGAGATCGGGACCGAGACCGAGACCGAGGCCGAGGCCGAGACCGAGCCCGAGCCCGAGTCCGAGTCCGAATCCGAGTCCGAGTCCGAGTCCGAGTCCGAGTCCGAGTTCGAGTCCGAGTCCGGAGCCTGAGAGGGTGAAAGCCCAAAGCGTTCGTCTCCCAGACCCTGGGGGGTTTGGTGAGCCCCAAAAGTATAGTAGGGGGAGGACTGCAGTGGAGCCAGTTTGGCCAGGAAAGGCTAGTTTGGCCCAGGAAGGCCAGACCCAGTGTTGGGTGATGAGCTGCCCACTGGGAAGTCCAAGACTAGAGTGAACACAGACCGACAAGGGGGGTAGCTTGGTGAAGTGTTCAAGAGCCGGCTCTAGTTCCCCCGGGAGATCGACTGGCCGATGCTCCCAGTCCAAGTGTGGGTGGCACTACCTACTTGGATACCTGGTGTGGCTCAACGGAACCCGCTCTAAGCCCATGGCTAGAGCACCTAAAGGCGATAGGTGGGAAGAGTACCCAGGTGGCTCGCGTAAGGCCACGGTGTTCCGAAATGTTGTCCCAAAGGCCCAGACTGTGGAAAGGAAGAGGAACAGTCCTCTGGGGTAGTGACCAAGGACACAGTCATGTGGTGAGGAAGTCCCAGAGGACCGTGGGACTTAGTGGTCGGGCCTGTGGGCCTCGATCCAGTGGCAGTGTTGGCAAACACGGCCAGGGGCAGAAAGGGACTTGGTAGGAACTGACAAAGGGACTTTGGGGAAGGCAATTCCCCAGGTCTGTGGGCATCCTAAGGATGCTAAGGAGTGGATCTAGGATGACCACTCGTGGACACATGGCCCAGTCTTGGAGAGACGAGGTGGTGATGCAAGTGGTGTTGAACCACTAGTGCAGCAAAGGTGAATGGGCATGGCCTTAGCGTAACGGGCCGAGATGTCAGTGGTACCTTTGGGTGTCAGTCTCAGGACCGGACACGTGGAGCACTTGGACCAGGTGCAAGTGTGGAGTGGCATGGATGCCCTTCTTGGGGGTAGCAAGTCCCAAGTCCTGAATTGGACTGATGGAGGTTGTGAATGAGACTCCTCCAAGTGGTCGGAGGTGTGGTTAAGTGACTAAAGTAGAATGGAAAATTTAGTCGCTTACATGCACCCCCTTTTCCAATCGGTTAAGGGTCTTGGGATGTTTGGGGTTAAGCGTCCTTGGGTTTGAATAGTACTGGGATGGGTGACCTCCCGGGAAGTCCAAACTCAGGAGCTTACAGCCTTGTCCAACCTCTAAGGAGCATAGTGTTTCCAACATAGAGACTCACCTCCCGGGAAGTCCAAACTCAGGAGCTTACAGCCTTGTCCAACCTCTAAGGAGCATAGTGTTTCCAACATAGAGACTCATTTGACCATCTTAGATGGTTCTCTCCCTTTTATTGGGTTTGCTCTCGCTAAACCCATTAGAGACACCTTCTTTAGCTCAATCCCACTACTCATTCTCGAGTAGTCCCAACTTCTATTGACATAACCAATTCACTTTGGAACTTTTAATTTCGACTTCTCGAAGTTGATTTCTTTGGTGTCTTTGACACCTTTCACTGCACATATTGTGCAACTTCACTTCCCATCCTAGGAAGCTCCCCACTTGAGGGTGCCATCGTCCTCCTTTCTATTTTATGCCACTTTTGGCACCAAGTTCCAACCATCATAAGTTGTGCTAAAGCTATCCACAGCCCTATCCTTTGGCTACTTCACCACTCCCTCCCTTGGAGCTTTCACATTTGCCAACTTGGAGTATTTGGGAATCCATCATTGGAAGCACACTTCCTTTCTCACAATCCATTAGCATCCAACACATTAGTGTTCCATGCTTAACTTTGCTATTTGGATTCCTTTTAATGAACTCCATGGCCCACACTTGGCCACTAGTCTTTTGCTTTTATCCATTGATTGTTGCACTGAGCAACATAGGATCACTACCTCCATTCTCGAGGTATCCTTTTGGTTCTATAGCAAAGGCTCTACTTTGTTAAGTCCAGCGGGTGCTCACCCCTAGTAGGTCTCTTTAGCAATTTCTACTACGGGCTTCGTCTACGGCCCAACTTTGCGACCCTCGTATAGGTCTCTCCCCGAGGCTACTTTCTTGGATTTACTATACCATCGTATTGGCACAACTGATTTCCCTTTAGGTGTCCTTCCCACTTGGTCACCTCGACCAAGCCACACCATTATCAATAGTTCAAATCAACACTTTAAACTGGGAATCATATTCCTTAACCCAAACAAAGACCTTGTCTTTGTTTAGCCACAAGATCATCTGGTGATCTCATCTTGACCCCTTAACAGGTTTACCACTAGGAACTAGGTCTTCTAGACCCTTTTAAATTGTTGACTATGACCTCAGGGGCATCCCCCACACTTGGCGGTGTGCCTAAGCCAGCCCTTCTAGCCAAGGATCCATAGCAATTGAGACTGAGTGTCCCCATCTCATTCACCACGTCCTTGGTGCCTTTTGCACCAAAGTGTTCAAGTTAGATATGCCGAGCTTTCACTTTAAACAATCTAACCATGCATCACGACTCCAGGGCATCCCCCACTTGGCGGTGTGCCCAAGCCAATCTCCTCATTGAGAGTCCATGACCACCGAAATATAAGTGTCCTCCTATTCCAAACCATCACCGCGCCCTAGTGATTTGGGACTCGAACCCAAGCACTAGAGGGTTGGGACTCAAACCTAACCTCCGCATATGCATTTACAGATGGCATCACACAGGATGCCTGGCGTGACTCCCCACGCCAGTGCACCAATATGTACTTAAAGCGTGCTATAGATCACAGCTTAGGAACCTAGTTCCTCCGCACTCCCAAGTCTTCTCACTTGACAAGTCTGTGATCATGCATGGACTCCTCTATGCTTGGCCCCATGGGCCACCCCTTTTGAAGTTAGCACCTTCAACTAAGGGATTTGTTCCCTTGACTTGCCACACTTGCTTAACAAGTCATCCGAATGTAACATGGTTTTATGCATAAGCATGAAGGTCTTTGACCATCGACTTTTGTTCAAAGTTATCCCTTTAAACACTTGGGAACTACTTCCCAAACCTTGGTAGCATTGCCTTAGGGCAAGCTTCAAGACCATGCTTTTGCTGTGCCACTCTGATTTCGCGCATTCTATGAATTATTTACACTTGGCTTTCTAGGTACTATACTACCTAGAATTGTCTTTGGGAACCTTGAAGGAACTCTGTCCCTTAGCTTGCTAAGGCCTCTCCTTTCGCAAGCTTTCCAATTGCCATATGGTCTAGCATAGACAATTTCATGCTTTAAACTCTTCATGGCACCACGGTTGCTAGTAACAACATGCTCGAGCGCCCACTTGATTCTCCACTCCCAACTGACATAACCACCCTTCGTTATGCTCTTCGATTCCTATGGTTTGGTTCCATCCCCTTACTACTTGTTTTTGGCCTCACACATTTCCTTCAGTTATTTGCCTCCAAACTAAGAGGATAGTTTTGCACTTTTTACCATGCCTTAGCAAGTATCCTTGGGGATGAACCTACCCGACAGCCTAGGGAATGGTTCCTTAATCTGGGTATGCTCACCTTATAATCCCACACACCAGGATTAACATTACTACATATGGGCCTTTATATGCCCATCACTAGCCTTGCCAAAATTCCATTTTTGGTTTTATCCGAATCGGATAAACGGATTTCTTCTGTCTTTGCAACCTTGGACATTTGGATAGCACCTTCTATCCATCATTCGCTAGGGACTTAATCCCTTAAGCCTTATCTATTGCCCTTGCGACATCAAACACCACCTTCTAGTGTTCTAGAGTGTTTGGGTGTCTCAAATGATGGCCTCTTAGACAATGAGCATTCCTTTTTACGATATTGACTTACTATATTGCAACATAAGCAATTTATTCCCCATATGGGTATATCTAACTTCCTTATGCCATTAAGAAGTCTTGGGTAGCTACCTTCTACCAGTTTAACCAATTATCTTACACTTTTTGCTTAGTTGCCTCATAGTTGTCAAGTCCTGCAACTCATTGTTGGTGCTTTCACACCTCCATCATTTTTTTGGTCACCACACTCTACCACATGCCTTCCAGCTTAGGCTATGCCATTCCCATTTCCGTTGGGATTCCCTTGGCAAGGGGTTTTTATGAACCCACCAACATAACCTCAAGGTATCACACTTTGGCACATTTGGTGTCTCCACACCATTGGCCCCACGAGCCTATCCTTATGACACTACCTATTAGTGTCTAGGTCTTCGCCAAGACCAATATGGTTGTTCCTCATGCTAACTATCCGTTAGCACCGCACCATAGTGTTTGCACCCAACTCTAGGCCAAAGTTGATTTCTTCTGGGAACATCTTTCCCACAGCTTTAGTATAGCACATTCTACCATCAATGAGATATCTACTGTTCTCATACTTGGATCTTATAATCCTCCCCATACCTCACGGGGCACCTTACACGTCAGTCCAAATGCTTTAACCAATCCCTTAGAACCATTCCCTAACTCCACTTGAGTCATCCAGCATTTTGGACTTTGCTAATCCAACAATCTGCGAGGTCTTAATCTTCGAGATGCCAACTCGCTAGAATACAACTTGTTGTATTCATGTCCTACTCACAAGGACCATCTTTGCAAATGTTACTCCGACACTTGATGATTTTCTTGGGGCTAACCTTTACCCCTTAGGACTACTTGTCCATGTGATGAGAATAGCAACTCATCTTTAAGTACACCCATAACTCATTGGGATGTTCTAGCATTTATTAAAGGTAGCCCCAACCACCATTTCAAAGACTCGTGTCCTCATCTGTATTTGACCTTTCACGATCATTTATTCTGGTCTCAATTTCATAAGCACCAGCCTCACTATATGAGGTTAATCTTGTGACTCCTTTATTGTTTTGGAGTCTGCATCTTTTCTGTGATCCAAAATATAGTTGTTTACCACAACTATGTTAGCCCGTTTGCTACGTCAAACGTTCATCTAGATCACATCTTCACTCAATGAGGAAAGCTTTACACTGTTCCCAAAATCCCAAAGTCGTTCCCTTACTGGCCCTTTTCCATCCACCACATCGTGCACAAGTTCATGCATGAACTTGAGTGGAGAGCCATGTCCTCTCGACATGCTACTTCTCGAGGATAGGTCCATATTTAGGAACTTCCAATTCCAATACAAGTGGTGATATACTTGGCCACCAATAAGAGTCGGACTAAGGAACAGCTCTGATACCAAATTGTAAGCGACTAAATTTTCCATTCTACTTTAGTCACTTAACCACACCTCTAACCACTTGGAGGAGTCTCATTCACAACCTCCTTAAGTCCAATTCAGGACTTGGGACTTGCTAGTCCCAAGAATGGCATCCATGCCACTCATCCCTTGCACTTGGTCCAAGTGCTCCACGTGTCCAGTCCCAAGACCAACACCCAAAGGTACCAATGACATATCAGCCCATTACACTAAGGCCATGCCCATTCACCTTTGTCACATTGGTGGTCCAATACCACTTGCATCATAATCCTGTCTCTCCAAGACTGGGCCATCTGTCCAAGAATAGTCATCCCAGATCCACTCTTTAGCATCCTTAAGATGCCCACAAACATGGGGAATAGCATTCCCCAACATCCCTTTGTTAGTTCCTACCAAGTCCCTTTTCCGTCCATGGCCATGTTCACCAACATTGCCACTAGATCAAGGCCTGCAGGCATGGCCACTATGTCCCATTGTCCTCTGGGACTTCCTCACCATGTGACCGTATCCGTAGTCACTAGACTAGAGGACTACTCCTCTTCCTTTCCCCCATTTGGGACTTTGGGATAATATTTCGGAACACCGTGGGCCTACGCGAGCCCCGTGGGTACTCTCCCCACCTTACGCCTTTAGGTGCTCTAGCCATGGGCTTAGAGCGAGGTTCCGTTGAGCCACACTACGTATCCAAGTAGGTAGTGCCACCCACACTTGAACTGAGAGCATCGGCCAGTTGATCTCCCAGGGGAACTAGAGTCGGGTCTTGAACACTTCACCAAGCTACCCCGCTTGTCAGTCCATATTCACTCTAGTCTTGAACTTCCCAGTGGTCAGTTCATCACCCAACACTGGGTCTGACCTTCCTGGGCCAAACTGGCCTTTCCTGGCCAAACTGGCCTTTCTTAGCCAAACTAGCTCCACTGCATTCCTCCCCCCTTACTATACTTTTGGAGCTCACCAAACCCCTCAGGGTCTGGGAGATGAACGCTTTGGGCTTTCACCCTCTCAGACTCGGACTTGAACTCGGACTCGGACTCAGGCTCGGGCTCGGTCTCGGGCTTGGCCTCTGTCTTGGTCTCGGTCCCGGTCTCAGTCTCGGTCTCAGTCCCGGTCTCAGTCTTGGTCTCAGTCCCAGTCTCGGTCTCAATCCCGGTCTCAGTCCTAGTCTCGGTCTCGACCTTGGACTCCATCTCGGGTCCTTCTCGGACTCCATCTCGGATTCCATCTCAGGTCCATCTCGGACTCCATCTCGGTCCATCTCAGACTCCATCTTGGGTCCATCTCGGACTCCATCTCGGGTCCATCTTAGACCCCATCTCAGGTCCATCTCGAACTCTATCTCGGACTCCATCTCGGGTCCATCTTAGACTCCATCTCGGGTCCTTCTTGGACTTCATCTCGGACTCCACCTCAAACTCCATCTCGGACTCTTCCATGTGTCATGTGTTGGTCCTTTTGGGTCCCTTTTTGGAGCTTCGCTTATTGCTCGCTCCATGCTCGTTCCTTGAGCACTCCGTTGGGAGTTCCACTCCTGCTCTTGACCTTTCAAGTCGAAGCCTTTTAGTCCAAACGTGTTACGCTCATTTGGCTTTTGCTTTGGCCACTACCACGTGGCACCCTTTTGGCTCCACTTTGGGGCTTAGGGATTTATGTCTCACAATAATCTATGTGTATTATCAAACCTTCTTTGATAATAGATAAGGTACCATGATTCAGACTTTTGTATATCTTAGGTAGAATATTAAAAAATATTTCACTCGATAATTCATCTATTTGTTTAATTAATTTCATTAAATTTATCATTCGCTAGCCTAGTTAGGCACCCAAGATACTTTAGTTTTTATTTTCTTATACTTTTGCCTAGTTATATAGAATGGGGATCAACCAACTTCTGTTTGGGTTTATAAATAAAATATATCTTCTGATAGATATGATAGATTGCTGGTAAAAATTCTTATTTTGTCTACCTTAATTTCCTCAATGAACTTCTATTAAGACTGTGGAGGGTCATGAATCCTCAATCTCTTCACCTAGGTGTGCAACTGGATCTTTTCTTTTACCCATGTCTAGTGTTGTTAAGATTAATTTAATGCAAGGTTTCTAGCACTTAATAATTAATTTTAGAGTAGCTTGTCTACTTCACAGTGGGTCTTACCCTCTAGTTTATATCCAACCTTGCCCTTACAACTGTGAAATTAAAAAAAATAGCTTATTTCTTTTGGTAAATTTTGGGCAAACCTCTTTTAAATGAATCAACACTATGAACTAATTTAAATGTGGTGTAAAGACCATTTCGTGAAATTGCCTTGTGAAATCAACACAAGGGTCAAATTGTCTAGCACATGATAACCTATTCTAGATCAATTTACTTGTGAAATGATGTTAAGTAGTTTTTAAAACATATCATACCTAATTTATGAAAGACTTTGCTTTAGATCTAGATAAAAATTACTTTTTAAGGCAAATTTCTCTTTAACTTTTTTGCTAACGAGTGGTTATGGTCAATACAAGTCTTTACTCAAGTTTGTATGACAATTTATTTTTAGCTTTACAATGCATATCAAAATTTCTTAGTATCTGAGGCTTGTTTCACTTTTTTAAACAAAAAAAAGTTTGCTTTAGTTCTTTAGAGATCAAAATGATGGTTGCAATGTCTCCAAGACTAACACCTACACCTAGCAATAATTTCTACAGCTCTTTGTTCAACATCTATGGCGTGAAGCCTCTCGATTGTTTTGTCTAGCAAAAGTTTGATTAGCACATAAGGTGATTTGTGTATTCCAAATGTAAGTGGAAATTAAGTTATAACTCTTACTAGAGTTGCTTATATGGAAAATATTCACTAGGTGGTAATTCTTTCCTATGAAGAGGTATATACACTTGTGGATCACGTCTCACAAAAGGTGGTTCATGCTTTGCAAAGGGTGTTTCACACTTAAAGTGGAGAGTATTTCCCCTAGTAATTGAGCATTGCTCAATTAGTTTGAAAGACAGATTTTCATGCTTATTCACTTGTATATTTACTCTTTGTGTATGCCTCACTTCAGAGGATATAGGGTATGTTTCACATGATTACCCTTGATTCTTCTCTATAGGGCTAAATGTGATATGAGTGCTCTCATAATATATAGGAGAGTGATATCTTTCACACTAAGTAGTGTTTGCAAACTTTCTTATATAAGAGATGAGCCTTGGTTACTTTGCCTATGTGTACTAGATGTAGAGCAGTTTGAATAATTATAGCAATTCGTGATAACCATTTTCAAATTTTTGACTTGTGAATCTTATTTGAGTTTCATAGGCTCTTACAATATGCATAGGAGACTTAAACTCAAGATAAGTCTACTCTCAAACTGTATTTGAGTAATTGTCCAAGCTAAATGACCTTGGATCAAAGCCTTGAGACAACACAATGTTCTAATTGTGATTCTACCTTGTTAAAGCTTTGTAAAATTTGGGTGAATAATTCCTTAATTTGTTTTTCACTAAGGTTGGCTCTAGTTCTCTTTAAGTTGGACTCAAAGATAAAAGTTACAAGTGCCCAATTTTCTTACTTGTGCATGCTTAGAAAAATTGTGACACATAATAAATATATCATCTAAAAATCCAAGTGAGAACTTGGTCAAAAAAAAAGAATTTTAGATTAGTTAATTGTGTTTTCCACATCAAACAAACTCCATTCCTTCTTTTTTTGGATTTTTCTCAAGAAATTGCTAAAAAAACAATTTGAGCTTGAGTTTCTTGGCAATATATGTTGAACTCCAATTTCAAACTAGTCCCATACTATATTACTTTGGTGAAAATTGAAAAACTATCCTTTCTGCATTGTCTGGGCACTAAGCCACTACAATCGCAAGAAAAATTCCTTCGTTCAGTGTTGTTTAGGCTCAAGGCCTTTGCAATCACTGAAGAGATCTACTTATGATTCCTAGTGCTAGGCATGTTTGGAATTCATAAGTAATTTTCTCTAGATTATTTTTCAAGCCAAAAAGTGATAACTTATCCCACTGTGGTCACCAAAGTGACTAAGGCTTTTTTATCTATACTTGCATTCTTGCCCCTACTTGCAAAATAGTGACAAACAAACAAAGACAAGAACATAGAGAAGAAAAGAAGAATGAGAAGAGAATAGAAAAAAACTCAGCCTTAAACCCTAAAAGTATGAGTAAAGATAAGCATATATCACTTTCTCAACTTTACTTTGCACAAATAGTCATAGGTGGGATAAAAGATGGTTAATTCAATGCAAATGCATACAACAATGAGTGGGGGTTGTTTTCCAACACATCTAAGTGCTACTTATATACTACATAATTTTGTAACCATTCTTAACTACTTTTTGCTTATTTATGACAAGCGTTACCTAGGTTGGGTCTTTCTTCTTTGGATACCTAAGCTTAAGCATAACTCTATTTCATCTAAACTTCCTTCTTTTGCTATACCTAGAAAGATATATAAGATAAAACATTTATCTCTTCATCAAGTACTATGAGGCTCATTGGTCCTTGCTCCTTAAGAAGTTTGGACCTTCCCTTTGGGTTGGAGTTCAGGATTTGAGTGGGATTTAAAGGGTCTTCTAAACAAGTTTTGTTATATTAAGGAATGTTAAAAATTTAGAGGCTTGGCTAAAGCCTCTAAAGTTTTGTGCCAAGTTTTGTGCTTGGCTACTTATATTTCTTAAGAGTGTAGTTGAACCTTAAATCTAGTCTATTTTAGGGAGGGGAATTGAGAAAAAGAGTTTGGGAATTTATGAAGATATAGCTAACACTATGTTATTTGTGTAGTAAGTAGTTAAAGCTAAGTAAAACAAAATAGGAGCTAATACTATAGGAAAAGACCTTAAAAATGGAATTGAACTATAGAATCCTCCCATATTAAGCATTAGTCCTTCAATATTGCCAAACACCCTATTAGTTATATTTATGGTAAGTGCCTAAATCTTGCAATGATGCAAATCTATAGAATAAAGAAAGTGACCTAAACACCATGGTGTTGTTCATGCATCCCGATTCATGATTTTATGTCATTCTATATTTAATATATTTTCAAGCTTGTCCTAAAGACAATCTTATAGGACTACATCAATGTGAGCTTTTATATAGGGGAGGGGGATATGAGGGTTCCAAATGTATAGTAGGGATAGTGGTTGAAAACATGAGATATTAATTTGGCTCCTATTGGGCCATGTCACTCCTTATTCTACATTTGGCTTAGGTCTAAGCCCAAACTCCATGTTATGCTAGTTAGTGGGGTGCCCACCTCTTTATGTTAGGCCACTAGTATTTTAAACTTGTGCCAGACTCCATTTGATACCATTTGGGTGTAGGGGTATACAGGGAGGTGGTGCTTGAAGGGGATTTGAGTGCATACTGAACCCTCATTCCATAGTGTAATAGGCTTGGAATTTGGCTCCAAATTCATGTACACTACATTGGTATCAGAAAAACTGTCTCAACAATTTCGTTTGTTAGAGTTTCTGACTTCAATTGCATATATAAAGACTTTCCTAGAAGATCTAAATTGACATGTGTACATGGGCAAGGCTAAATGAAAGAACTATCAAACCAAAACATTTATGAAGCTCTAAGGATATGGTGGTTGACCTAGGATCTTATTTCAGTTCTTGCATGAAAATATAGTAAATGCTAGATCGTTAGAACCAATTTAAGTTTCCCATCTATTTGAATTTATGCTATGATTTGATAGGAATTTTCAAAATCTACTATAGGATATTAGTACACTGTCATTGTGTCTGATTACAACTAACTCAATAGATTGATATGTGTGCCATGCAAAACTTCTTATGCAAATGGTGGTTTTGTTATGGATCAGGTCAAGGTCCTGGCCTGCCCTGATATTATTAAGGTGTTGACACAATGGCTCAATATTGAGTAGTCTTCTACATCTTCTTATCATCAAGATAGATGTCTTAGAAAAACTTAAATTATAAAAAAATGATCAAAGTACATAGACCTGCATTTGAAATTTGGATTGGTGGTTGCTATATATGCAATTTGCTTATATGTTAGCCACATAAATGCATTTACATCTCTCTCTCTTTTGTGCACTATTTGCATAGGAGCTTGTTTTACCTGTTACTGTGGGTTTGATTCCAATCACTCTGCACTATCCAGAGGGGAGAGCATGGTTGGAGTATCCGGATCAAGTATTACTAGTGTTACATATGCAGTCTTTGGAGTTATGAGTAGGTATAGGGATAAGAGTATCAATAGTGTTTTTTATGATATACGGCATAGCTGCCCACTACACTATCAACCAGGTGTGGCAAAGTTTCTACAACTTGGAGATCCGCATTACCTGGCTAGTCGATTGCCTCGGATTCAACCCTTCCACTAATAATGATACTGGAGGGGGTGGTCTGAGGTCTCTATGTATGGTATACATATATTCTATGTAGGCTAATCTGGGTTGCCATGTTAGTGCAGTCTAGACCAGTAATTGTCTATCTAAGAATGAGCCTCTGGTAATCTAAAGATACCTCTCTTTTGCCATACTTAGGGTTCTCTCATGCTTGCAACTAGAATGTAAGTTAGCTACACTGGACCATGTAGAAATGACTATTTATGTTTTGATGGTTAGGAAAATGTTCAAACTGTCTGGGACAGTGCCAATGGCTATCTTGCAAATCTATTTGAAATAGTCACAGACATCCGCACTTGACATAAAACAGAAGCAGGACATGTTAATACATGCTACATGCTATTGCATCTTTTCAAGTCATAAGCTACGATGGAGCATTGAATTCATCTGGATAATCTACAGGAGGAGAAGAACAGAAAAAAGAGCAATTGCAATCACAAGAGATTTTCTTTTTCTTGTTTACCTCTGGATCCACTGCCATCTTTTATGGGGCCTCTCAACCAAAGTTTACAATGTGGCATCGACCTACATCCACTCAAAAAGAAGAAAAAAATGAGAGACTAAACTTGCCTTGATTTTTCGGAAAGAGAATATGAAGGGGTGCTTCTTATGCTGGGATGGCTTCACCAGGGTCGCTCACCTTCCTATGCACAGAAAATTGCAACAAAAAATTCCAGGAAATTAATAGAGCTGTCACCAAACAAAAATAAGTGGATGATAAAGGTTTAGTTTCTACCATCTCTTCTTCCTTGTTTTATGCTGCAAAAAGTAGTTCCAAAACACATGACCGCTTCTCCCAGCACCGTGGTAGATATAGTGCTAGCCCAAGTAGCCACCTGAGCCTAGGGATGCTTATTCGCTAGTGGCTTGCCCACTCATTGTATCACTGCTAATCAATGATCCGAGGGTGGCTGTGGACGTGGCCAAAGTATTTTGCTCGATTTAGCCACAGACCTGCATAGCATGCAAATTTCATGAAATTTAAAAGAAAGAAGACCCAAGATCAACAATGCGAATGAGAAATTAATACGTCAAACTTGAGAGTTCCGAAAGCCCTGCCACTTTCTTCAAAACTTAGATCCTTTCGCTCTACCAGGAACTTCCCTAAGTGCTGAGTTAAGCGGAGATGGGAAACAAGTATTTGCATAGCTGAGGGGTGAGTGTCTCACAACCAAACCCATAACATTCTAAGTGGTGTTAGTATGCAATCACAAGAACTTGAAGAAAATTAAGAAAATGCAAGAGCTTACCATTGCTGTGCAAGCAATACACCAGTAAGGAGGCAAACAAGCACAAGTGTGACACTTGGATGGAATACAACACCAACCAGCAGTGTAGAATTGGAAGATGAGAAGCAAGTTTGTTCTTCTTGTCAAATACCTGCATCTGAAAGCATCATTAACCTCCTTGCAGCAAAATAAATTGTCTGGGAGAACAAAGGGGAAAAGATATATAAGTTTGTGCTCTCTTGTCCAAAAGTGATAGAAAAGTGAAGTAAATTGATTTGATTAAATTTGCTTCACTAGGTTGCAGGCATGATCAGACTGTTCTGGCTGAAGTCTTTATGGCCCCAGTTGTGCTGCAAATCTATCCAATGTCAAGATTTTCTGTCACCTCCTTGTGGCTCCCTGGTTTGCTCCCAGGAAGTTCTTCTTAAGATTTTTCAATTTTGAGTCTCAAAGCTAACGTGCTCAGGCAAGTTTTCAAGATAAAAACACCAAGGGAAATCTTGAAGGTGAAGAGCGTACCATCATCAGATGAGCAGCCTGCAAGACATAATAATCTATGGCCCCCATTAAAGGCAAAAGGCCTTCTGCTGGAAACACTTTGGAGGGATTGCTTTGGCCAGACCCATCTATAGACCGAAAGGACTTCTTTCTATTCTGGATGGTAAAG
>NW_003314276.1:339455-341494 GCF_000143415.4 Selaginella moellendorffii
ATAGTAAGTGCTGGTCATGCAAGCTCCCTCTACACCTATCCAGAAGCAACTCCAGAGCTGCAGCGTTGAGCCTCAGTCATAAATACCTGCCCCTCAAAGGAGGGATTAACGCATATGAAAAGCTTCATATGACACTATATGGAAAATACAATCACTTCTATTATCTCTTCTAGCCCTTGAGGCTCTTTATACATGCGTATGATATATCCATGGATCCTGCATTGCACTTGCCTCCAACACTCCCCCTCGATTTGATGGTGAGAAAATCAGAATATCACGGAAGAGTCTCCTGATCCATAGTGCCTCCTTGACAGCTTCAATCACCACGTTGTACTCTGCCTCACAAGTAGAAAGTGCCACCATTCTCTGTTTCTGACTTCGCAACAAAACAATCGCATTAGCAAATTTGAAAGCGTACCCTATGGTAGATCTCTGTCATCAAGATCTCCTGCTAGATCTGCATCAACCATCCCGTATGAGATAATTGATCCTGCTCCAATTTCCTCAGTGGTTGAACTCCAGAAAGAGGGATGCTGTTTCTTCCACGTAGTTGAAAATCCGTTCTACTGCATACCAATGGCACTTACCTGGATTTTGCACAAACTGGCAGACTCGAGAGACTGGCTGCAACGTCAGGACGACTTGCTGTAGCTAGGTACATCAAATCACTGACTACTTTCTGATATGGCAACCTCCTCGGAACATGGTTCGTCTGCTTTTGAAAGTTTGGAAGCTTGAACAGCTGGAGTAGGAGCTGCTCGCCACTAAAAGAACATCCTGTACTCAAGAAAACTTGCAATATATTTATGTTCATTGAATTTTATGCTCACAAGAGATTGTAATCCTAAGCAATAGGAAATCTTACCCAGATCGGTGATCTTTTAATTGCTGTGATAGCTGCGTTTTCAGCCAATTAAGGCTTACTGTTTTGCCTTTCATAATTAGATTATCCATGAAAACACATACCAGAATAAGTGACCCATCAATGATGATACAGATTCCAATCTGCTTTGGTTCTGAAAAAATCAGTTGTTAGAAAAAAAAAATTATTCAATGTGTTGTATGAGATCCTAGGAGATTGTTTGAGTCAGTAGATGGATAATTTGAGTTCAGAGACATTCCTTGTATTTAGAGTTCATGGGTCCAGTACTAGTAATTCAAGCCTAGGGATGCTTAACTTTGGAGGTCTGATGGGATCCAGTGCTATAGTCACAATTTGAACCTGAAATTCTGGTGGTTGCTATATAATATTTAGCTTGCTATTTAGGAATGTGTTTTTCACATCAATCTGTTCTAAATCAAGATCAAGATGGTTAGCTCTGGCTACAATGAAACGCATTGAAATCTTCACCATGGGAGAAAAAAATCTCATCATAATCAATGCCTTCCCTTTGAGTGCAACCTTTGGCTACCAACATGGCTTTGTACCTTTCAATCTCACCATTCTCTTGATATTTGAACTTTTGGATCCATTTCAGGTGATTCAGGTACTTTGTCCAGAAAAACCAGCGTCAATGAACCACTATATTCTGCTTGCATTGCTGTTATCCAGTGAAAATGTTGTGGTTCAGTTATCACTTCATGTAGACTGCTTGGTTCATGAATGACTTCTGTCTCGTGTGCATGATATAGAAGGATAGCTTGTGTGGGCTTCCAAGATTGCTGTGGCATAGGACTTGTGACTGCATACTCTCTACCCTCTAGCTTTTCGTTTGTAAGCTCTTCTTGCTCAAGATCTGTAGAGATATTGTCAAAACTAGATGAGAATGTACTTTCAGTTGTGGGATTTATAAGTTGTAAGCTTGTGAGTGTGGCAGTTCTTGCACCTGGGGTGAAAGCCAAAAGTGATTGTCTCTCAAACCCTAGGGGGTTTAGCAAGTCCCTACAGCATAGTGGGGGTGGGGAGGACTCCAGTGGAACCAATGTGACTAAGGAATGTTATACCCATGTGGTGGCTTAAGAAGTAGAACTTCTATGTGAAAAACTATAGGCAAGGTTGTCATCATTATAGCAAGCTTGGACACTATAAGGTAGTAGAA
>NW_003314276.1:341594-344382 GCF_000143415.4 Selaginella moellendorffii
GCATCTTAAGTGATGCTATCTGTAAATGCATATATAGAGGTTGGGATCGAGTCCCAACCCTTTAGTGCTTGGGTTCAAGTCCTAACTCACTATGGCATGGTGATGGTTTGGAATATGAGGACACTAATTTTTAGGTGGTCATGGACTCTCAGTGAGGAGATTGACTTGGGCACACTACCAAATGAGGGATGCCTCAAAGTCATGATGTATAATTAGATTGCTTAGTGTGAAAGCGTGGCATATCTAACTTGAATACTTTGGTGCAAGTGGCATCAAGGACGTGGTGAATGAGATAGGGACACCCAATCTCAGTTGTTATGGACCCTTGGTCGGAAGGGATAGCTTATATGCACTGCTAAGTGTGGGGGATGCCCCTGGGGTCATGGTCAACAAGTTAAAGGTCTAGAAGACCTAGTACCTATTGGAAAACTTGTTAAGATGTTATGGTTAGATCATTAGGTGATCTTATCGCTAAGCAAAGATGAAGTTCTTGTGACGATAAGGAATACATTTCTTAGTTCAAAGTGTTGATTTGAACTATTGATAATGATGTGATTTGGTCAAAGTGACAAAGTGGGAAAGACACCTAAAGGAAATGAGTTGTGTCAATGCAATGGCATAGTGAGTCTAAAGAAAATAGTCTCTAGGAAAGACCCATGGGAGGGTTACAAAGTTAGGCCATGGATAGAACCCACATTAGAAATGCTAAAGAGACTTACTAGGGATGAACACTATCTAGACTTGGCAAAGCAAAGTCTTTACTATAGAACCGAAAGGATATTTTGAGGATGGAGGTAGTGATTCTATGTTACTTGGTGCAACAATCAAAAGATAGGAGCAAAAAACTAGTGGCTAAGCAAAGAGCCATGGGAATCATTGAAAGGAATCCAAATGGCAAAGTTAGGCTAGGAATACTAATGTTTTGGATGCTAATAGATTCTGGGAAAAGCAATATATTTCTAAGGATGGATTCCTACATGCTCCGATTTGGTGAAAATGTAAACTCTAAGGGAGGGAGTGGCAAAGTAGCCAAATGATAGGGCTGTGGACAAGCTCTAATACAAAATATGATAATTGAAACTTAGTGCCGAAGGTGGCACAAAATAGAAGAAAGGATGATGATGACTTCAAGTAGAGAACTTCCTAGAATGAGGAAGTGGAGTTTGCATAGTATGTGCCCATGGCTAGAGCACCTAAAGGCGGAAGGTGGGGAGAGTACCTATGAGGCTTGCATAGGGCCATGGTGTTCCAAAATATTGTCCCAAAGTCCCAAACTGTGGAAAGGAAGAGGAGTAGTCCTCTAATGTAATAACCAAAGATACGGTCACATGGTGAGGAAGTCTTAGAGGATAGTGGAACCTAGTGGTCAGGCCTTTGGGCCTTGACCCAGTGATAGTGTTGGCAAATACGGCCATGGACAGAAAGGGACTTGGATGGGGACCGAAAAAGGGATATTAGGGAAGGTTATTCCCCATGTCTATAGGCATTCTAAAGATGCTAAGGAGTGGATTTAGGATGATCATTGATAAGATGGATGGCCTAGAGAGACAGGATTGTGATGTAGATGGTGTTGGATCATTGATATGACAAAGATGAATGGGCATAGCATGAGTGTAAGAGGGTGATATGATGGTGGTACCTTTAGGTGTTAGTCATGGGATCGGGCACATGGAACACTTAGCTAAGTGTAAAGGTTGAGTGGCATGAATGCCATTTTTGGGGCCAGCAAGCCTCAAGTCCGAAATAGGACTTATGGAGGTTGTAAATGAGATTCTTCCAAGTGGTTAGAGGTGTGGTTAAGTGATTAAAGTAGAATGGAAAATTTAGTTGCTTACACTAGGGAGTTTGATAGCCTTGAATCTTATAAATTAAATAGGATATATTGGATCATAAAAATGAAAGCTAATAGAGTTGACCCTTATATATATCTAAATTTCATGACCAATAAGTTTTGCCTAGTCTTTGACAGTGTCACTTTGACCTCTTGTAGTGCACATATTTTGACCCATATCCTATAGTGAATTACCATAAAATAACCACAAAATAGAACTTAATCTTTAGATATATATACCAAGATAATGGAGTGACTTGAGTTTGGCCACTAAAAGCCAAATTCTTTAGTGTGCAACTAAGAAGTGAAGGAATAAAAGCATTGAGCACTAACTATAACTATAAATATAAATAAAATTTACTTATAAGAAACCAAAAAGAATAACTCAAAATACAATTCATAAGGGTTCAAATATAGAGGGAAAAGGGCATCCCTTTTTCCAACCGGTTAATGGTTTTGACGTATTTAGGGTTAAACATCCTTGGGTTTGATAGTACCAATTTGGGTGACCTCTTGAGAAGTCCAAATTAAGTAGCTTATAGTAACACTATAACAGTCTCAAAACATCTAAAATCCTAATATCAAGATCATCATGCAAAATAGAGCCAAGTGGAGTTTCATGCTATTTAGCATGCTAGTGGCTTAACACTAAGATATAAATACTCCACCAACTAGCATGATATGGAGTTTAAGCTTATACCCAAACCAAATGCACTAGAAACATAAGAACCCATGTTTTTAGGATTGAACCCTAAGAAAACTTGGGTTGTGTACTAAAGCTAGTTTTTGTGAAGATGTTATCACAAACTTGGGTTAGTTTCACAACCTACAAATTAGGCATCATCTTTGATGCACTCATTTTAAAATAATTATCTTTCTATATTTTATAAAGTATAACCAAGTCTCATAGTTCCCACTTCTTAGTCCAAACATTCATACTTGGATACCCTACTAAAA
>NW_003314276.1:344482-348945 GCF_000143415.4 Selaginella moellendorffii
CTACTAGTATGTCATGAACTTGCATCTATAGTTAATTTTAGTGCAAAAAGCAAAAGTTACCTTGTTTCTTAGTTAACTTGCTTGTCTTCTTGAAATACTCACCAATCTTTTCCTGTTTTCCTGTTGTATCTGCTGATAAAACTAAAAATATCAGATTGAAAAATAATATATATACCTAATGATATCCTGCTTCATCTTGTAATCTTCTTTTTTTTCTTTTGAACATTTTTTGGCACATTTGCCATATTTTCTTGCATTTTTTGCATCTAACATAGTTAAAGTTACATACCAGTTATAAAAGAAAAAAAAAAAAGAAAATGACTTACATCAGCATTCAATACATCCAATTCATTCTTCCTTTTCTTCTAGCTATAGCCATGTGTATTATGTAAAAGTGATTTCTAATACAGACTATTGTGATTTCAATGGCCAAAATAGAGATGTTTGCCTTGCTTAGGGATGCATCTTGTTTTGGTGAATCCTACCTACCTCTCTACATAAGCTCTTGTTTTTCCTTCTAGGAAAACAAAGAGATTAGAGCAAAGCTTAAAATCAAAGCTTTCATCACCTAAACTTCATTTTGCTTGTTGCCACCTTGAATAAGCAAAGAGTGTAGATACATAATAATCCATCCTTGCCAACAACTTTTATATTCAAGCATGAAGGGAATGGGAGTGGCTTATTAACATATGTGAGATCGACAGAAGTGACTGCCAAATGATGATGACTAAGCTTTTTATAGTGGAGTGTTGCATTTGGATCACAAGTGTTGACCACTCCTTTTTCGAGCGCTTGTTTTGTTGTGTTGAAAACAATATCATATCACCTTTATTGAAGCTATTTTTTATTCGGGTGTCTTTAAGTGTTCTTAGAAAAATGGAAATAATTGGAATATAGCTTTGTGAAATATAGAGCTTACTATTTCTATTGGTTCATCCCTCTATAACTAGTATAGTGCTAAAAATTAGTCTAACAATTAAAAGGTTTAAAAGAGATATCTTATTGCTATATTGTTTCAAAATGTCATCCCAAAGTCCTTAATGGTGGAAAGAAAATGAGTGGTAACCAAAGGTATGGTTATGTTGTGAAAAGTCCTGGAGGTCAATGAAACTTAGTGGATGAGCTTTTTGTGTAGTGCACCCTATCTCTCTCTTCCATTAAGCTAACTAAACAAGGAGCAAGTGCTTAATAAGAGAAGTTTTAATGGCTATTTTATACCATATATACAACAAAATTTTAAGGATTTTAAGGTGATAATATATCTAAGTCTTATCCCATAATCACATGTGTTATACTCACACTTACTCTTTCTAAAACTTCTCTTTTTCCTACTCCTCTATCTTGGTGTGCAAGTTGACACTCTACAGAAGCATGCAAATGAAACAAAGTGATGAAACAGGCTAGCTACCTTTTCCACAAACTACTCCCTAGTGACTAGCCCAACAGTCTCTTTCTTGAATACACTGTCCAGAATCTGTGGCAGCGAGTTCCAGTAATCACCTTTGAGAGCAAAAAGTAAAAGAGAGCAAAAAAAATCACCTTCAATGTCTTAGAGCCAAATTGTAAAAGTCCACCCTGCCATTTAGCTGACTTCCTCTTGAGATCTTGGATGTGTAGTATATTGGAAGGGAAAGTTTTACTTCTCATCTTGTGCACTACTCCCACAATAAAATTTTAGCATCTAATATGTTCAATATGAATAAGAGAGAGCATGCACCTATCTAGACAATTATAATAGTGCAAGAAATGATCACCACAATTGCTCCAAACATGAAACCCTCAAATACCAATAGCTTTAATAACTGTTTTTTAAGAGTAAGTTACATCTAAGCCATTAATTTTATGAATCTGAGGATAAGAGAATATTTGTCCCTTGATGCTAATAGAACTTTTAAATAAAGAAGTACTAGCAAAAGTCCTAGGTATGCTGGGAGAGTCTTGTTTATTTTTTGCTGTAATTGTAATTGTAATTTATATTATAGCTCTAATATAATATAAATATTTATAAAGTTTGAAATAAACTATATTTTAATTTTTACTTAATATTACATATTATTAGTTTAATATTTCAATTCATTAAAACATTTTCTAGTGTATTTTTCAATAGCTTAGGGTTTCATAACTCTTAAGATGAGTTGAAATTACTAAATCATTATAAATATTTATATATAATTTACTTTCTACAACATGATATTGTGATTTTGAAAAAGAGTACAGACTTAATATTTTTATTTAAAGGTATAAATTTAATATTTTAATAGAAAATAAAATTTTAGAATGTTTTATAAATTTATAAGTTTTGAAAATAAATAATAACCAAATAGATAAAATATAAAAATGCAGTAATTTATTCAGACTGGACTAATATGTAATACTTATCTAAATTTATGCTAATATGTAAGATAATTACAATGATATTATCATATAAATTAATCTTGACACATAAATAACAAGACATACCCAATATAGATCCTAGTGTGCTTAGGGGAAAATGTAGGTAGTGCTAATTGAAAGTATGATAAAGTTTTGCCAAGATTAAAGGGGTCTTTTGTTTAAATGTATGAGTATGATGATTATGATGTTTTGAATATATTTTCAGAGTATCCAAAAGTTGCTCAGCATAGGAAAGACATACACTCTAAAATTCTCAAGGATGAATTCAATACGAGTGGTAGCATGAGTGAAAATTCAGAAACCTAATATTCTATAAGAAAAATAAGCTCAAGCTTTAAAAGATCATACATGTATATATGCTCATGGTGGCAGTAGCAGGGATTTTTGTTTATTCTCTCCTATTTGACCCACCATATCTGCTATGATCTATATTATAAACTAATAGTTTATGAAACAAACTTATTTTTATATACTAAAATTTGAATAATATTACTAAGTTAAATTTACAGTAACATATTTATATTTCAGTAGTAAATAATAAAATAAAAAAAAACTAAATTTATGATTAATTAATAATTCATATATTTTTATGTTAAAAATTTATTTATTCAATTTATTATTTGGTAATATTTTCCAATACTTAGTTAATTTAAAAAGTTTTATTTGTAATTATATACTTTAAAACATTTATATTATAAAAATGAGTTTTTTTATTTCTTCAGTAATTGTATTAGTAATTACTATAAGCTTGTTGACACAACTAAAAGTAATTTATGTGATAGAATAACTATTATTATTCATCTCATCTATTTCAATTAATGGAATTAATATTTTTTATTTTAACAAATTCATTTTATGAGTGAATGGAATATGGAAAGGGAATACAAAAAATGTGCATAGCAATTAGCACTAAAACCCTAACAAGAGCGAGTGGTCCAGATTGAAACTAATTTGACAGCTATCAATATCCCAGTACGCTGATATTAATATACGGCATTGTAGCCATACACTTGGCCCTCACATCATCCCCTCCTCTTATAATAATAGAAGACCATCATGGTTCTATTGTAGACGAGCCGAGATTTGGAGGAACGTTAGGACCTCCCTAACAGGAGCGAGTGGTCCAGATTGAAACTCATTCGACGGCTATCAAAATCCTAGTACGCTGATATTAGTATATGGCATTGTAGCCATAGTCTTGGCACTCATATCATCCCCTCATCTCATAATAATAGAAGAAAACCATGGTTCTGTTGTAGACAGGCCGGGATTTGGAGGAATGTTAGGACCACCCTAACAAGAGTGAGTCGTCCAGATTGAAACTAATTCGATGGCTATCAAAATCAAAATACGCTGATATTAGTATACGGTATTGTAGCCATACACTTGGCCCTCACATCATCCCCTCCTCTCATAATAATAGAAGACCATTATGGTTCTGTTGTAGACGGGCCGGGATTTTGAGGAACGTCAGGAGCACCCTAACAGGAGTGAGTGGTCCAGATTGAAACTAATTTGACGGCTATCAAAATCCTAGTACGTTGATATTAGTATACAGCATTGTAGCCATACACTTGGCCCTGACATCATCCCCTCCTCTCATAATAATAGAAGACCATCATGGTTCTGTTGTAGACGGGCCGGGATTTGGAGGAACGTCAGGACCACCCTAATAGGACTGCGTGGTCCAGATTGAAACTAATTCGACGGCTATCAAAATCCCAGTATGCTGATATTAGTATACGGCATTGTAGCCATACACTTGGCCCTCACATCATCCCCTCCTCTCATAATAATAGAAGACCATCATGGTTCTGTTGTAGACGGGCCAGGATTTGGAGGAATGTCAGGACTAACCTAATAGGATTGAGTGGTCCAGATTGAAACTAATTCGACGGCTATCAAAATCCTAGTACGCTAATATTAGTATACGGCATTGTAGCCATACACTTGGCCCTCACATCATCCCCTCCTCTCATAATAATAGAAGACCATTGTAGTTCTGTTGTAGACGGGCCGGGATTTGGAGGAACGTGAGGACCACCCTAACAGGAGTGTGTGGTCCAGAT
>NW_003314276.1:349418-350954 GCF_000143415.4 Selaginella moellendorffii
ATAATAATAGAAGACCATTGTAGTTCTGTTGTAGACGGGCCGGGATTTGGAGGAACGTGAGGACCACCCTAACAGGAGTGAGTGGTCCAGATTGAAACTAATTCGACGGCTATCAAAATCCAAGTACGCTAATATTAGTATACGGCATTGTAGCCATACACTTGGCCCTCACATCATCCCCTCCTCTCATAATAATAGAAGACCATTGTAGTTCTGTTGTAGATGGGCCGAGATTTGGAGGAACGTCAGGACCACCCTAACAGGAGTGAGTCGTCCAGATTGAAACTAATTTGACAGCTATCAAAATCCAAGTACGCTGATATTAGTATACGGCATTGTAGCCATACACTTGGCCCTCACATCATCCCCTCCTCTCATAATAATAGAAGACCATCATGGTTCTGTTGTAGACGGGCCGGGATTTGGAGGAACGTTAGGACCACCCTAACAGGATTGTGTGGTTCAGATTGAAACTAATTTGATGGCTATCAAAATCCTAGTATGCTGATATTAGTATACGTCATTGTAGCCATACACTTGGCCCTCACATCATCCCCTCCTCTCATAATAATAGAAGACCATCGTGGTTCTATTGTAGACGGGCCGAGATTTGGAGGAACGTCAGGACCACTCTAACAGGAGTGTGTGGTTCAAATTGAAACTAATTTGATGGCTATCAAAATCCTAGTACGATGATATTAGTATACGGCATTGTAGCCATACACTTGGCCCTCACATCATCCCCTCCTCTCATAATAATAGAAGACCATCATGGTTCTGTTGTAGACGGGCCGGTATTTGGAGGAATGTCAGGACCACTCTAACAGGATTGTGTGGTTCAGATTGAAACTAATTTGACGGCTATCAAAATCCTAGTACGCTGATATTAGTATACAGCATTGTAGCCATACACTTGGCCCTGACATCATCCCCTCCTCTCATAATAATAGAAGACCATCATGGTTCTGTTGTAGACGGGCCGGGATTTGGAGGAACGTCAGGACCACCGTAACAGGAGTGAGTCGTCCAGATTGAAACTAATTTGATGGCTATCAAAATCCTAGTATGATGATATTAGTATACGGCATTGTAGCCATACACTTGGCCCTCACATCATCCCCTCCTCTCATAATAATAGAAGACCATCATGGTTCTGTTGTAGACGGGCCGGGATTTGGAGGAACGTCAGGACCACCCTAACAGGAGTGTGTGGTTCAAATTGAAACTAATTTGATGGCTATCAAAATCCTAGTACGATGATATTAGTATACGGCATTGTAGCCATACACTTGGCCCTCACATTATCCCCTCCTCTCATAATAATAGAAGACCATCATGGTTCTGTTGTAGACGGGCCGGGATTTGGAGGAACGTCAGGACCACCGTAACAGGAGTGAGTCGTCCAGATTGAAACTAATTTGATGGCTATCAAAATCCTAGTACGCTGATATTAGTATACGGCATTGTAGCCATACACTTGGCCCTCACATCATCCCCTCCTCTCATAATAATAAAAGACCATCATGGTTCTGTTGT